>NC_084973.1:14879789-14964789 GCF_963691925.1 Scomber scombrus
TAGTGTAATAGTATAAGGAATTTAAACTTTAATTCATTTTGGCGAGATCAGGACCCCCTTTGCGAACCACTGCAGATTAACCCACTATTATGATCTGGAAAGTTTGATGATGGGGGCAACTTTAGCGTGTTGGGCCTCAAATGCAGTTATTTATTTATTTTCTTTTTTCCCCCCTTTTTTTTGTTTTTACTAAACAGACCCCTTTTTAGAGGGGAAACGGGAACATATTGCTTTAGATACCTCAGTATATGTTGTTTTTGTGAGTAGCACATCAAGGCCATCAGAGAATCACTAATGAACCATACATGTCAGACAGCATATAGTACCTGAACTATCAGGTTGATTAGGCGTCTTAAGACAGATGGATACATTTTTACGCATTCGCCTGGGTCATTATTGTGTTATGCCGGTGTGGTTTCCATGGCAGGGAAGTTCATACCCTGTGAGGCAGCCGCATCTGAAATAAATATAGAGAGGAGGGAAAGGGAACTCAGTGTGTCTGCCTGTGGGATAATAATCACACTTACCCCATTGTTGTGGTAGACATGAAAGGCGACACCTGACCACTGGTCCTTCTCGCTTGCAATAAAAATGAATCTTTCGGATTGGCTTCTGCGTATGAAGGTCTTCTCTCTATACGACAGCCTCCGCTGTATCACCGTCGGTGCGTCTGCAGGAATTTGATGACAACTGCTCCATTCCCCTCCGCTGTCACCGTATGAATTCACACATACATGTCGCTCTGCACATGGCAAGGAAATCAGAGCTTCTTCTCCTTCTTTGACGTTGCGCGTTTGGTGATGATGGAGCAGCAACAGCAGCAGCAGCAGTGGCGCTGTTGGAGATCCAGCGCAGAGTCCAATGGAGATCCGACAGGCGCCGTGCTTTTTGTCGTGTAAATTACAGATCCTCGCTGGAAGGGTGGAGAAGCCCTGCTGTCTGAACTGGGAAAGACAACCCTCATCTAGCCAGTAGATAACGCACAGCATCACACTGTCCACCCGCGTCTCTCTCTCTCTCTCTCTCTCTCTCTCTCTCTCTCTCTCTCTCTCTCTCTCTCTCTCTCATTACCATAGGCTCACTGGCTACACCCCCACTCTCTCGCCCAGACTACAGCTATTTCACAGCTATTCCACATCAGAGCATATCTATAACTAAGCTGATTTCTGATGGGACTCTTGGACTAAAGCTGCAGCTTTGCTTGTGCTTCTGCAACATCAATTGGTGGGCTTCTTTTTTTTTTTAACTGATCATATACACTACAAAATTCCTGCCAACCTTATCAGTGCTGCTTTGTGGAGTCGTTTGCATAAATTAAAATGTACTGCAGTTTCTATGCTGTAGCTATTGCACCCCTCCACACCGCTCCACATCTGGCTGATACATCCGCTTCCCTCCCAGACAGATCACTGTCAGTATTGAACTGCCTACGTCACGACTTCGTCCTCCGCAGTGACGTCACTCGGTGCTCAGGGGACTGATGCCATTTAATCCTTTGTTGTTTTATAATAAGTTTATTGGGAAGTAGCCTGCTCACCCAGTGATAAAAATGTTATTTTAAGGAAGTAAGATATAATTTCTCAGTGTCATACCCATGAGTCTGAACCTATATCATCCTAAAGCAAAGCTTCTGTTACTATGATCAGTGAACGACTCACTGCTTTCCATGTTGTGACGAAATGTTTAATAATTGACAACCCAGTGAATAACACAGACCATGCTCCATGTTATTTGGGCTCAAAAATCAAAGTAAACTGATAAATTGTCTTTTAGAGATGGTGTGACACCAAGACAAAGTTTAATCTATATCGTGTTTAAAAAACTAATTATTTACCCTGCTGAATATTTGTCATTATTATTTCTTATTTTATTCTTTCGTTTTCATCATATTCTGCTCTTATACAGCACCATTATTAGTCTGTGTGAATTGTTTTAGATAAATAGAAAGGATGTCAAGTATCTACAGTTACTTCATAAAGAAGCAGTGAAATGGGTCAAAGGGAAAAGGGAATTTCCTGCCTAAAATCTCCCAAAGCTGTATCACTATAGAACCCAGAAAAAAAGCTAAACCTCAGAAATATATAATTGTCAGAAGTTATTGTGTCTGTATTGCTTAATGATGATAGTTAATGATTGTCAGTCCTGTTGTTTTCCCATCACTCATATCTAATCCCTTAAAACTATAATGGATTTGAACGGTGATGTAGAAGAAATGAAACTCTCTGGTCAAATCTCTGTTGTCTTACAGCATTTATTCAGGGCCCAAGTGTACACTTGAAATATGGAAAACCTTTTCACTGACACTCACAGAGAATCCTCACAATTTTAACAGAGACAAATAACCAACCCATTGTATAACACTGCAATGATTCCTCTCAATCTCCCACCCTGGAGACATTCTGACCATACACACTGATCTCCTGCAAGGACAAATTTTATCTTTACAGCTGCCTGCGGAAGTATTCAAGAAAACACATAGGTGTGAGTGTCATGAATGACCCTGGCCTAATGGAGACTAAGAATCTCAGTACACAACTTCTGCGTCTCTGTAAATTTCCATCACAGTCGGTAATTTTTCTCCCACACAGGGGAAACTCACCCTGAAACTGAATACATTAATGTTACATTTATAGCATTGGAAAGAAGTTGTGAGTGTGAACAATTCAGTCCTAGAGCAGAAAAGCAGTCTGAGACTGCAGTGAAGATGTCATCCTGAGATAAATACTGGTGCTGCTTCACAGACAATGGGTAATGGGGAATGTGACAGCCGCCGTGGTGCTTTTACTGGGACGCATGCTTATCTGATTCACAGTTGTAAGCCCATCATTCATTCAAATTAAAGACATTTGCATATGTACTATTATAAGAATCAGAATCATCTTTATTGGCCAAGTATGTTTACGCGTACAAGGACATTGACTGCGGTTTTGTGGTTCTCAATGTACAAAATGAAAAAACAACAAGAATCTTCAGAAAAATACACAAAGAATGACTGTATGCAGGTGAGACTGTTTCTGTGAGCTGTAAACATGATCAAAATAGTGCAAAGAGGTGAAGAGTGCAAGGAGTGATGAGATAAATATAAAATGCTAAAGAGAGGAAAATAAAACAATAACATGTTACTTATTTACACTAGGAAGATACATGTATTGCACTTTTTTATTTTACACCAAAATAAATATCTATAATTTGAATTTTGAATTTGAATTAACTTAATTTTGAACATTTAAAAAAAAAAAAAGGTGGCATGGGTGTGTCACCCCATCCCCACCTATATGCTCCTTGAGTCGCCTCAACCAATCAGGGCCAGTTACTCTAACTAAATTTACCAGTTTAATGAGAAATTATTTCCCCTTGAATTATCTGTGTGCATAACTTTTTTTTTTAAGTGCCTGTTTTATCTGTCTTTGTCTTTCATGAGTAATTATCTTCATTTTTTATTTAGAGGCAGCTTGTTAAATTTGTCTTGACTTTACTTTCTGCCTGTGAATCAATAAGCAAAATTAAAACATGAACATTATTGTGACATTTGCACTTATACATGCAAGTTAAATCCGACCCTAAACTAGCTATTTGCTGGCATAATAGTTTCAATAACATTTATACCAAATACAATTTGGTGTTACTTTAAGAGTGTTTTGTTGAGTTCAGGTAATTCATGCATATTCAGTAGTGTTATTTAGATGACATTTCATACTTCCATTTTAGTGTTATCTTGTGTTGTTAACATTTGACTTGAATGTGAATCTTAAAACCTCAGAGGGTGCCACAATCAGCCCATGAGACCATAAGGGTATATCCTTACAAATATAGTATTGTAACATTTGAATGAACTATGACACTGGACATTGAAGGGTAGTTTATTTATTGTTTATATCAGTATTTGCTTAAATAGGGCATATGTAGCATATGACTTACCTTTAATTGTCTGTCTTATTTGCATGGTCAGTTACAGTATGCAGTGTTATGATTGCACAGAAAGTGTCACCTAAGTGTTCTCTGTGGATCTGTTTGTTTCCTGTAGACCACACACTTAGCTACCTGTAGGGCCCAACAGATACTGTGTTGTTGGGGCTGATGTTACTTTCATATACCCTTTCTATATTTACATTACTACTAGCACGTGTATGTGTGTGTTTAATTTATGATTATTTTACTAATTTCATTTGAAACCACCTCAAAAAGCTGCTTCAAATAATCCCCAGAACATACATTATTTTGTATCATCCACAAAGAAACAAAACACATTTCAATATCATTGATACCCTACATATGTCATTTTTATACAAAATAAAAAATGTAGGGCCTAATACTGACCCCTCTAATATCCAAACATTTTGATTTGTAGTCACCTGTCTCCACATATTGATGCCTGTTCTCTATAGCTTTTGAGTAATATATTGTGATCAATGGTATCAAATACTTTTAAATATACAGTATCTCACAATAGTGAGTACACCTCTCACATTTTTGCAAATATTTCATTATATCTTTTCATGGGACAACACTATAGAAATGAATCTTTGATATAACTTAAAGCAGTGAGTGTACAGCTTGTATAGCAGTATATATTTACTGTCCTCTGAAAATAACTCAACACACAGCCATTAATGTCTAAACAGCTGGCAACACAAGTGAGTACACCTCACAGTGAACATGTCCAAATTGTGCCCAATTATGTCGTTGTCCCTCCCTGGTGTCATGTGACTCGTTAGTGTTACAAGGTTTCAGGTGTGAGTGGGGAGCAGGGCTGTTAAATTTGGTGTTTTCTCTCTAATACTCTCATACTGGTCACTGGATATTAAACATGGCGCCTCATGGCAAAGAACTCTGAGGATCTGAAAAATGTAATTGTTGCTCTTCATAAAGATGGCCTAGGCTATAAGAAGATTGCTAACACCCTGAAACAGAGCTACAGCACGGTGGCCGAGATCATACATAGGTTTTCCAGGACAGGTTCCACCCGGAACAGGCCTCGCCAGGGTCGACCAAAGTTGAGTCCACGTGTTCAGCATCATATCCAGAGGTTGGCTTCAAAAAATAGACGAATGAGTGCTGCCTGCATTGCTGCAGAGGTTGAAGAGGTGGGGGGTCAGCCTGTCAGTGCTCAGACCATACGACGCACACTGCATCAAATTGGTCTGCATGGCCGTAGTCCCAGAAGGAAGCCTCTTCTGAAGCTGATGCACAAGAAAGCCCGCAAACAGTTTGCTGAAGACAAGCAGTCCAAGGACATGGATTACTGGAACCATGTCCTATGGTCTGATGAGACCAAGATAAACTTGTTTGGCTCAGATGGTGTCAAGCGTGTGTGGCGGCACCCTGGTGAGGAGTACAAAGACAACTGTGTCTTGCCTACAGTCAAGCATGGTGGTGGTAGCGTCATGGTCTGGTGCTGCATGAGTGCTGCCGGCACTGGGGAGCTGCAGTTCATTGAGGGAAGCATGAATTCAAACATGTACTGTGACATTCTGAAGCAGAGCATGATCCCCTCCCTTTGGAAACTGGGCCGCAGGGCAGTTTTCCAACATGATAACGACCCCAAACACACCTCCAAGATGACAACTGCCTTGCTGAGGAAGCTGAAGGTAAAGGTGATGGACTGGCCAAGTATGTCTCCAGACCTAAATCCAATTGAGCACCTGTGGGGCATCCTCAAGCGGAAGGTGGAGGAGCGCAAGGTGTCCAACATCCACCAGCTCTGTGATGTCATCATGGAGGAGTGGAAGAGGATTCCAGTAGCAACCTGTGCAGCTCTGGTGAACTCCATGCCCAAGAGGGTTAAAGCAGTGCTAGATAATAATGGTGGTCACACAAAATATTGATAGTTTGGGCACAATTTGGACATGTTCACTGTGAGGTGTACTCACTTGTGTTGCCAGCTGTTTAGACATTAATGGCTGTGTGTTAAGTTATTTTCGGAGGACATTAAATCTATACTGCTATACAAGTTGTACACTCACTACTTTAAGTTATATCAAAGTTTCATTTCTATAATGTTGTCCCATGAAAAGATATAATAAAATATTTGCAAAAATGTGAGGGGTGTACTCACTTTTGTGAGATACTGTATATAAATTAGATATATAAATGCTCCACTGCATACTTATAGGCATACTGCCTGCATACTGCATGCATTACTTATACAACTGGTTATTTCTTCTATGAACTCCATTAGTGTCATCAACAGTTTATGCTTCTCAATGAAATTGCGTCTCAATAACTGCCACCTAGCATCATCAAGTCAAATCTTACTGTTGTGCTGTGTTTTACCAGCAGTGTTGGGGAGTAACTAGTTACATGTATTGGTGTTGCATGATTACAAAATAAATGTAACTGTAATCAGTTACAGTTACTGATTTAAAAAATATGTCATTAAATTACAGTTACTTATGAAAAAGTTGATGATTACAAAGGGGATTACATCTGAAGTCAGACCTTTAATATTTTGCTCAGGAGGGTTTTTCCTCATTAAAAAAAAATATTTACATGTTACTGAATACATATATTGCTTTTTTTAGTTCTTTGAAATCAATAATTTTTTTAAATATTTTGTGAATAAATCATGACATGATCCTTATTTGGATCACACATGGGCTTAAATGGTGTCACCGTACCAATTACCATACCATGTCAGACTTTTGACTTTTTTCATAAAATACCTTTATTTTATATTCCAAAATCTACATGAACTAATGAACACATTTTCAAATGAGGGATAAATCTTGCTTTATAAGAAATTATCTTCCTTACAAATCATGTTAGTATCCATGAAAACCACCTGAACTTACCCCAACAGTTGAAAACATTTATTAGAAAATTAATCAAAAAGTACATTTCCAAAGTAACTTTCCCAACCCTGTTTACCAGATTACACTGCACAGAGAAATCTTTTTTTTTTTTTAGGTGGACTGTCCCTTTAAGGAGCGCAGCATCACGTTCCATTTAAATCGAATTCAATTACGTCATGGATCAATGCGGAAGTGTGTGTGCAGGAAACGAGAAATTAGCATCTTCAGTTTTGTTTACATGTGACACACATGCAGATTTGTAAGTGCTCTACTTTCTAAGTAAAACTTTTTAACGCCCAGTGACACAATTATATAGGTACACTCTTCACACTATTGTTCAGAGTAGTTGATTTAATCGCGTAATAGCGTTGTTATTGAGGTTTGAGTTAGCTTGCTGCTGAAGAGGAGCTAACGTGTGCTAGCTTGATGCGATAAGTTTCAGTTTCCTGAGTATCTGTTGGGCGGTGATATCAGTAATGGTGAGTGCGACTCTTCTTTCTTCATCGTTTATCGTTCACTCAAACGACTGTTATTGCCACTTATTTTTTCTCATCAGCGGAGTTGATGCTGAAGCTCCGTGAAGAGCCGCAGCATGTTCCCCCGCAGCGCTGCACCGAGGGGCCGGTCAGCCCACAGTCATGGTCCGTACCCGCCGCCCGCTGTGCCTCGATATTATGATTACAGCCACCAAAGAGCGGCTGGTGTCAACAGGTGAGCCTGACGAATGAGTTTCTGCTGTATTAGACATAAACAGCAGCAGTTTTGCAACTTTTTTTCTGTCTTTGTGTCGTACAGTAATGTTTACATATGTGTTTGGTAGTTTCCATGTTCCTGGACCAGAGATGTTGCCTGTATATGAGTGGAAGCCCACACCACCCATGCCCCGGATTCCTCCTCCTCACACATCAACTATGATTAATGGGCGGAAGTAAGTAATTTATCTCATTAATTCACTTTAGAATGAACTCTGTCTCATTCCTCTGTGTCTTTAAATTCAACTACATCTTATAAACATTTGCATTGAAGTACCCCACTCCACTGATTAATGCATAATGTACGTATTTTTTGTGGAAAAACCATATCAGACACTAACATTATTGTGTATAATTAATAATAATTGTTAACATTATGTATGAAACCAAACAGTCAGATAATTATATGTTACTTTAAGAGTGTTTCGTTCAGTTTTAGCAGTTCAGGTAATTCATGCATATTCATTTGTGTTATTTGGGTGACAGTTCATACTTCCAATTTAGTGTTATGTTGTGTTATTAACATTTGACTTGAATCTTCAAACTCAAAGTGTGCCACAAGCAGCAGTTTTATAAACATCTTGAAACATGTCTGTTCTCGGACTCTTACTTTAAAAGATTAGTAAAGTATAGTTATCAAGGAATTATCTTACAAGGATCTTTAAACATCTCCTCACTGTGTTTCCTTATCATGATGTTTTTCCAGGAGGAGTCGCGATGAATCCAGCCCCTATGTTCTGAAGCGCCAGCGCCTTGAATCCTCTTCCCGCCCTCCAATTCAGACCCCTCCTATCCTACATCTCCCTGACCAAGAGGTGGCAGGGTCCTCAAGATCAGCCTTCACTAGAAATGATCGCTCTTATCACAGCCCACACTCCTATCTGCCCCCTCAGGTGTCTGTGATCCCAGAAGACCCCAACACCTTGCAGGTTTATGCTAAAGACAAGGTATATTGAGGCAGCCTTAATCCGTTACTGACACACATAAAGTCTGACTGTTTGTGGAAGTATACAAGTTTGCTTGTTTAATCAGTGTCATATGTGTTTGTGCTCTCAGCTGAGTGGTCAGATGGTGGAGCTGTTTGAGGCGTGCGAGCAGCAAACTTCCGATTTGGTTAAGAAGGAGATGTGCCGTACTCGGCTGCAGCAGGACGTACAGGGTGTCTATGCAGGTGTGTATGAAACGTACAATCATGTTCTTCTCTAACTTTTTGTTGTGATCCTTATTCACCAGCTGTGTTTCTCACACAGTGGCACGACTTTACTTAACTGGATCCTCTATGAATGGATTAGGCTGCCGGAGCAGTGATGCTGATCTGTGTCTGGTCCTCAAGGGAAATGTGAGTATCTTTGACATTGCCTCGCCATCCATGGCTGTGTATGTGCAAATTGTATAATGACAGAAACCCACTTCCTCTTAGTAACCTGCATGTTTTTCTGTTTTCGGTTTCAGAAAAGACATGATCCTATTCAAGTACTCTCTGTCCTCCAAAGATTGTTCAAGTCACTGTGTGAGTAACAACTGCTTTTGCAAATTTGAAATAATTTCAAATAGAATAGAATAGCAGACCATAATAATGGTCTACTATTAACATAAAATTATTTTTGAAAATAGTATTTATAACTAAATTACTTACTGTTTACTTGGTGATGAATAAAATGATACTCATACTGATTAGTGTCTGTAGTCTTGGATGAAAGTACTCCCAATTCTGAGCCTGCAAAGCAATCGTACACATACAGAATTCAGTATACATGATGCTTGAATCTCTTTGTCAAAACACTCAACAAACACCACAACAAAGAGAGCAACAAGGTCAGAAACAGACACATATGGCTCCCATAGTTATCTCTAGCTGGAGCCACTCTTTTAGTACACACTCACAACAGATGAGCACAACAAGGTCGCTTCAAATCTTTTCGACTGCTTCACCAGCGTCTCTCTTAGTATGACGAAGGTTGTAGTTACTTTTTAAAATTATACAGTTGACATCATAACAAATAAGTGTTTCTGCACACTTTCAGTAAATCTCCACCACACTGAGCTTTGTTGCATATGACCAACACGTTTTTATAAAACACAATTATTAGCACTGGGATCAGTTGTCTTTTCTTTCCTTGAATTTATGTTCTCTGCAGATTCCACCAGGTGGAGCCATTCACCTAGTGGAAACAAGGGTTTCAGGTTTATGAGAAAGGAAACTAAAATTTACTATTTTACAATGTTTGTTTTGCTTTATAGCATATGTAGAAAGGACTCAGCTGATCAGAGCCAAAGTGCCGATCCTCAGGTTCAGAGAGAAAGGCAGGTAGGAGCGAAACTGAAACATAAAACTGTTTTTACAGCATCATCAGAGTCAGATTTAAGTGTTAATATGATTCTGGTATCGCCCGTCCTTTCTTTAGTGATCTGGAGTTTGATCTGAATGTCAACAACACGGTGGGCATCAGAAACACATTCCTTCTGAGGAGTTATGCCTATGGTAATTCATTTTTATGAAGTCAAGTATTCCTAAGACAAAAGAGTTTCTTGTTATGACGTGCTGTGTTTGCCTGCTCTCTCTCCCAGCTGATCTCAGAATACGACCCATCATCCTTGTTGTAAAGAAATGGGCACATCACAATCAAATCAACGATGCCAGCAAAGGAACGTTAAGCAGCTACACACTGGTGCTGATGGTTCTGCACTACCTCCAGAGTCAGTACACAGTCGTACACACAAACAACACCTCTTTTCATTCTTATTTGTGCATTTGATTCATTTGTAATTCTTATCTTGTGTCTTCTTGCCTTCACAGCTCGTGATGAACCGATCCTTCCCTCTCTACAGAGGGACTATCCAGTAAGTAACTAAATCTAGTTTCCACTGACCTTCTCATTCAGGGCAGTTACAATATATGCATCTGAAACTTTTTATGTGAATATTCAAATATTTAAGAAGTCAAATTCTATGTTTAACTACAGCTTTGTTACTGTTTAACTACAATGCCTAGAATAGATTTCTTCTGGATTTTTTTTGTAAATAGACATTTCTGCAGCACTTGAACTTGAATCTCATACATCACAAAGAATCTGCTTCTTTTTTTTTTTAAAGAAAAAGTTCTGTATACTGTGTATATTTTGTTTCAGTTCTCCAGTTGGAGAAATTATTCTCCATAATTTTTAAAATGACTGTAATTCTTGTTCATGTTTTTAAGAAGTAGTTTTACTCAGTTTTGAGTCCTTTTACCCTATGTCTTGATTTTTCAGGAGTGTTTTAATCCCCTTTTGGAGATCAACGCCATTCCAGAGGCTCCCAAACACATCCCCCGCTACATCTCAAGAAACCAGTCCTCTCTGGGAGATCTGCTTCTGGGATTTCTCAAATACTACGCCACAGATTTCAGGTATCTCTTAAGTGCAACACATTTCTGAGAATAGTGTTTCAGATGCTTCTGTGGGTCTTTTACTTTCTCGTTTTCTTGTTCCCATTCCTCATCCCACTCCTCTTGCCAACTTCTTTCCTTCCTCTGTCCTGCATCCTCTTCTCTGGTTTCATGTTTCTGGGTGAAGGGCAGTAGCAGGTGGGACCTTTCACCTTACGCAGCATTAACATGACAAACTGTGATGCCTGTGTTTGCAAGATGTATGTTACTGTGCCATACCACAGTCATGAGGTGGACAAGGTTGATTTGACTTATTTTGTGTAGTAAATAAGAAACACTTTTGATCAAATGCTCACACATGTTTTTTTACCCATGTACTTTACATTACTGCTGAGATTTTCAAAAGCAGACATTTTTACCACGGTGATTTCTTTTTTTTTTTTTTTTTTTTTTTTTTTTTTTTACTCATATCAATAATCTACACAAACTTGCAAAGATTGAAATCTATCACAGTGAGCACTTAATCACATTGATTATTATTATTTTTCCTTTTTTGCAATTTTGTCTCCCAAAATACCCATATACCCTGATTTTAAAATATACTTTCAAAGAAGCCTCAACATTCAAGACTTGAAGTTGAAAAAGAAACAAAAGGCAACATTTGCTGTTGTGAAAGGGAAAACATGTTGATTCTCAAGTCTCAGATGTTTGACTGTTATACAAGCATTTTAATGCTTCAATAAGAATGAGGTCAATATTGTAATTTGTGCCACAATTTATATTATCTTTCCTAAGCAAGTTTCAAGTGCCTATGTAAATTCCGCACTGAATTAAACTGAAACCAATGGTTGCCTGAAAGGTAAGAAAAACGTCAAAAATCATATGGCATGATTAGTTGGGAAAATGTGAGAGCAGTTTGCTAAAATGTGTTGTGTTAATTTTCAGCTCAATAAACAATCATTTCCTTGCTGTTGTTTTTTTTTGTTTTGGTGTCAAATAGGTGGGATAAGCAGGTGATCTCTGTTCGAGAGGCCAGAGCTTTTCCCAAGAACCACTCTAAAGAGTGGAGAAACAAATTCATGTGTGTTGAAGGTAAACATTTCAGTAGATATTACATGATGCCACCATAAACACATTTCAACAATTATAACTGGAGCATCAGTGTAACAGATGTCTGCAGTAATGCTACATATCCTGTGAGTAACTCTGATTTGATTCCTTGTGTTTCAGAGCCATTCGAGCGAAACAATGTTGCCAGGGCAGTCCACGAGAGGGTCAAGTTTGATGCCATTAAAGCTCAGTTTGTTGAGGTACACAACAGTCCTGATAACTATGCTCCATTCATGTGCTTTCCCTTTTTCTCCAAGCTGCTGCGGGCCAGCAATGAGTTATTCATAATCCTCCTGCTTCTCATCTCCCTCTGTCTGTGCAGTCATGGCGGATACTACAGAAGAGGAAGGACCTGAACTCGATCCTCCCTGTCAGAGCCATCATTAATAAGGAGTCATCCAGGAGATAAGGGGATTCCTCTAATTAGACGAGCTGACGGGAGTCTTCTACCTCACGACAGGCCTTTCCCCAAAAATGATGTAAGATCTTGCTGACACAGGAGCCCCCAGCATCCAAGCCTAACAGTCAGACAGTCTCTGGCGGCCCTCAGTAACGCTCACCTACTGTATGTCCTATTGAAAATACTGCACTTACTGTCAAATGCTTTTGTTTCCTTTGCCAAATTTTTGTAACTGATACAATTGCAGTGCAAGTGAAAGTGGTGGAAAAATACAACATTTGTGGAGTGAAACCAGAAAGCTCTGGAAACAAACTGGACGTAAGAGACGCTGCACTGAAGCAGCAAGTCAGTGTTGTTAGAGATAGTTATTGTTACAAAACGGACCTCTTTCGCACATAACCCTCCTGGCAAGTGATGCATATTGACAAAGTATGAGAAAATGCAAAATGACTTGTAACCTGCTCGTATCTGGAGTTAAAATGGAAACGGTAGCGTTAACGTTTAACAGACTGTCTCCTCTGTTCTCAGTTTTAGTGACATCCACATCATCATTTTTGAAGATGCCAACTTGTTTCATATGTGTATATATAAAATGCGTTCAGCCTGTCTGGAACAATTTGTAACTTGAAAGTCCTTTTTAAAATATTTTCTAGTTCAGCAGTGAAGCTATTGTGAGTTTAAACTCGATAGACACCTTGTTTCTACAGCTCCATTAAAGGCCCCTCTGTTTTTTTCATTATGTACATCTGTTCTCAGGTCTGAAAACGGAGCTTGTTTTAAAGTGATATTTAAGTTAGGTTCCCAGTTTAAGTGACTCTGAGGTGATGACCAGAGGCCGTCTTTATTCCTCACCTTTATTACTCCTATGTTAATTTCCCTGTGCAGTGTTTAGACCGCCTTTTTTTTCTTTTTCTTTTTCTTTTTTCCTCATTGATTTACATTTTTCCTTGGCTCTTTTTGTACATTTTGTACATTTACTGTATATTTAAAAAAATAAATCTCTGAAGATGTACAATTGTTTTCATTTCATATTTTTGAGCTCTATGTGAAGCCCACTAGATTTTGTGACTATGCTAATAGAAGTGTCAAAATTACATTAAATTGCACTCTGGCTTCTTATGTTTGCACTTGAGGCTGGTGTATAAGCAGATAATGAATGACAATATAGGTAAACAGTTACAAGAATATAGAATATGAATACTGTACATACACTTAATACAATACATATAGTAAAACACTTAAAAGTATCTGCTCAGAACTACACTATAGTGTGTTTTAAATCATTCATTCGATGTTTGTATACTGCTTATAAATACTAAATAAAGGGGACCTTAAGTATAGTAACAATATGGTTTGATCACCTTGGAGTTAAAAAATCAACATCACTGATTTTAATCACATTCATGTGCTACTGAGTAACTATCACTGAGACATATTGATCATAAGCACAAATAACCCCACATCTGGTCCGATCAACCATATTCCACCTGATAATGTGTGAACTGATGTAATTTCACTTGTCACTTTCCACTGTGACTGGCAACTTCAAGGTAATTTTGTATGTCAAGCTGCTTATGATTCATTGACCTTAAAAAGATGATAAAACTAATCCAGGAAGTCCACACCTTTTGTCGAGGTGTTCTCAGCAGCCTTTTCTGGCAGTTCGTGTACAGGTTTTTGTTCTGGTTTGATGCCTTATTACACCTAGTTTTATGACTTCTGCATAGTGCCAACACTGCTATGAGGTAGATACCTTACAAGATGTGTGCGTGTGTGTGTGTGGGGCCCTGTTGCCAGCAGCAGCAGGGGGGCCGGGGTACTGTTTCAGCGCATGGCCTATATTTAACTTAGCAAAGGGGATTTTGATCTTAAAGGCACATTGCCTCATTCAGCTGTGAGCCACAGGACAGACGAGGACCCACCCATGATTATTTTGACAAATCTATAGCAATCAAGTTATAATATGTTGAAAATCCAACCTCTTATAAGAGTTTTTCTTTTTTGTTAGTGTGCCTAACTCAGGACCCTTTGAGACCTACACCCGTCTCACTGCATTGCCCCTGTCCATCTCCACTCCCCACTTTTCATTCCCCACTCAAGTTTATTTCTGTCCCTCGCTGAGTCAGATGGACAGCTCCCAACTTAGAATGACACAAACAGGCAGAGCAACCCTTCTGAAATCAGAGTGGCCAAAAACATCAAGAGGACTCTAAAACATACAGAAAACGACGTTGGGAACGGCAAAGGGAAGAGCTGGTGGATATTGTCAAGATGGAGGAATGCGAGAGTCTCGACACAGAGATGACAGAGCTGCAGGAGTTTGAGTGCGGGCCTTTAGATTCTATTAGCCAGGACAATGAAGATGAGGTGGAGGAGCTGCATAACAGGTGCTTAATACACTTGTCTGGATCTTACAAGCTGAATAACCAAACTTATCCTTGTGTAAAAAGACATCTTTCCTGCTGGGATATCTTACCAAGAAATGAATTGAAATGAGTCTGTGTTGATTCATTTGCTTTGAGGATTGTTAGCTCAGATACATTTTTTCATATTGTTTCAATGTCTCAGTGTCTGAATCGTGTGACTGTACAGGTGGATCCGAGTCACACAAAGTCGTGCTCATTTAATATGTGTAAAGATCATCTGCTCTTCTGCTGATGTGATCATACAAGGAAGTGTCAGTGTGGCATTGAAGGCAGCTCTATTCTGCTATTTAATATTATTCACCATCCCATATTTTACTTTTCATTTATCGTGTTTCATACTGGGTGCTCTAGCTCCCTTTGCCAAGTCAGAAATAGTAGAAGGCACCAATATGTTGGATGTATCTTAGATGGCCTGGCATCTCTTCTCTAATATTACATGCATGACGCTTTGGGACATCACTTTGCTATAACGCCGCTGGGCCAAGCTGGATTCATAACAGGGGGGATAGCTCATAGCACATTTGATCATTATTTCATCACACCTCTCACATTGGCACCCTGGCACCAGCGACCTGGTCTAATGCTGGAGATATACACCACTTAAGTAATCATCTTGAGAAAAGA
This sequence comes from Scomber scombrus, assembly GCF_963691925.1. Lineage (NCBI taxonomy): Eukaryota > Metazoa > Chordata > Actinopteri > Scombriformes > Scombridae > Scomber > Scomber scombrus. The sequence goes on from NC_084973.1 coordinate 14,895,257, forward strand.
TCAGCAGATGTTACCATGTTTTCTGCTTCGATTTGCTAAGTTGTTTCAGTGTTGCAAAACATGTTGGTGGTTTGTCACATGAAGCTCAGATATGTTTTAGTTTGATTCATTGGTTTGTTTTCCACTTGCATTTCCATGAGCTGTATCAAAAGGATCTCCCCTTGCAGTCTAGTCATATCGTTCCTCTTCTTGTGAACAGTCCCCCTCTTTTCTCTAACTCTCTCTGTTCATTCCTCTTTCCATCAGTCTGCGAGAAGTTGTCCAAGACCAATCTGTGAAGCCCAAACTCCAGTGCCTGATGGTGGATCCTTCATTCTCCATGGTAACTGTTCAGAGTGAGGACAGTGGTATTGTTTGGGAGACGGCCTCTAGTCGCTGCTCTACTCCCTGGGCCTCTGAGACCAGCTCCCTCTCTGAAGCCTGCAGCATGGAAAGCTCTGGAACCGCAGGCAAGATCACCATCGTCTTTGATGAGGAGAAAATAATCCGCAGGAGGACGAGGTCAGGAAGGAGCAGCAGACTAGGGGACAGGTTGAGCCGACCTGGCAGCTCAAGATCGGCCTCAGCTCTGGGAGTGGAGAGACGTGAGATGGTAGAGGTGTCTCTACCAAATGTCAAACCGGAGAAAACCGAAACAGAGCCGGACTTGGAGGAGATAAAAAGCAAAGATCAGCAGCTGTTTAGTTTGATTTCAGAGGGTTATGAGATTCTCAACATCAGGGTCCCGTCCAAACTTCCCACAGTGGATGAAGAGGAGAGCACAGAGATGCAGGACAATTTGTCTTATCTGGACCAGACTCACAAGATCAAGTCAAAAAACCACCATACTTGGAAACAACTACAGGATTATGTTGTGCCAGATGAGATGGAAACATTGGATCTTCAAGAGGTATTTAATGATTTATTTGATTATCAGAACATTTTACACTAGTTTTGGTTTTAGTTGACCTTTTGACATAAATTAGTACATACATTTGACCAATAAAAATTCATTTCAATGCATGTCCTCCATGGATTAATTTGCCAATTGTAATCACTCCACAGCCCTCGAAACAGGACTCTTCTCAGTCATTAGCGGACACAGAGCTCAGAAACACACCCAATCAGAAAGAAATCTCCAGCGACATTGATTACTTTGAGAAGTTTACCCTGCTTGATGAGGTGGTTCCTGGAGAACAAGTTCCAGAGCTGCAGGTGGAGCTGGAACAACCTTCAGTGAAACCTCAAGCAGAGGAGCAAAAGCCTGCAAAGGAGGCAGCCACAGACAGCCCATTAGCATCAGAGGACTCCTTTGTTTTTGTTACAGATGTGGAGATAGTTGGGGAACACCTGGATGAGGTCTTCTATGGAGACAGAGCTCCTTCTGATGCACTGCAGCGAAGAGAAGACAACGAGGAAGATGATGGAGCAGTGATGAGAGCACGAAGAGAAAGCCAGAGATCTTTGAAGGAGAATGGTTCAGTTTTGTTTGGGAGTGAAGAGTCCATCCTCACCCCTATCTATATCTCCCCTGGACCCCCTAAGATCATTGACCCCATCCTGCTGGAGGAGCCCACCGCCATGTCCTTCATGTACTCTGACCTTTACAAGGACGCTGTGGGTGAAAGGCGGAAGAGTGATGAGGAGTACTCTGAATCAGAAAGTGTAGCATCTTTTAAGAGATGCATGTTAGATTTGGAGGAAGCTGACGGGTACCTGGAAAAGTTCATTTTGAAAGATGAAACTGCCACAGTGGAGGTTCAATCAGAGTCAGTGGAGGACAAGAGGGATGGGAGGATGCTCTGGTCACAGAGTAAGTTTGAAATGACAGGATGTCTAACAAAAGTGGTGGAAGAAGAAGACAAGGATGAGACAAAGAAAGGGGAGCCAAAAGCACAGGAGGCCAGCACTGAAGAGATAAGAGAATATTTACAAGATAAAGTGGAAATAGTTACAGAAACAGAACGGGAAAGTGAGGAAATACAACTCTCTACTGTGACTGAAGAGCAAGCTGTCAGACAAGCCTCAGAAGAATCAATTCAGGAGTCTAAACCAATGAAGGAGAAACTGCAGGATCAGGATGTGAAACATGATGTAAAAAGAGACGAGATTGAGCCTCCTGAGAGCCGTACTGATAAGCTTCGTCCTGAAATTCAAAAGGTGGACAAGGAGAAAACAGAGGACAGTGTGGAGCACCGGCAAGAAGAACCAGAAGAAAAAGATTATGAGCAAAGTGTTATTGAATCTGAGCAGCCATGTCAGACACAAAAAGAGACAGAAAAAACAGCTGAGGTGCTTGAAGAAGCAACAGAGGAGACAGCAGTGAAAGCGCTTGTAATCACTGAGGTCCCTCAGATAGTTGTTCAATCTGAAGTACAAACAGAAACCACTGAGAAGAGTTTATCTGAGGAGGCAGTAACTGACACGGAGATGGTGGCTGCTGATGAGAAAGAGATAACTGCTGTAAAAACAGAAGAGGCAACAATTGACACAGAGATGGTGACTGCTTTTGATAAAAACATAACTGTGGCAAAAGCAGAAGAGGCAGCAAATGACACAGATATGGTGGCTGCTGTTGAGAAAGAGATAACTGCTGTAAAAACAGAGGAGGCAGCAATTGACACAGAGATGGTGACTGCTTTTGATAAAAACATAACTGTGGCAAAAACAGAAGAGGTAGCAATTGACACGGAGATGGTGGCTGCTGATGAGAAAAAGATAACTGCTGTAAAAACAGAAGAGGCAACAATTGACACAGAGATGGTGACTGCTGATGAGAAAGAGATAACTGCTGTAAAAACAGAGGAGGCAGCAATTGACACAGAGATGGTGACTGCTTTTGATAAAAACATAACTGTGGCAAAAGCAGAAGAGGCAGCAATTGACACAGAGATGGTGGCTGCTGATGAGAAAATGATAACTGCTGTAAAAACAGAAGAGGCAGCAATTGACACAGAGATGGTTGCTGCTGATGAGAAAGACATAACTGTGGCAAAAGCAGAAGAGGCAGCAAATGACACGGAGATGGTGGCTGCTGATGAGAAAGAGATAACTGCTGTAAAAACAGAAGAGGCAACAATTGACACAGAGGTGGTGACTGCTTTTGATAAAAACATAACTGTGGCAAAAACAGAGGAGGCAGCAATTGACACGGAGATGGTGACTGATTTTGATAAAAACATAACTGTGGCAAAAACAGAAGAGGCAACAATTGACACAGAGATGGTGACTGCTTTTGATAAAAACATAACTGTGGCAAAAACAGAGGAGGCAGCAATTGACACAGAGATGGTGGCTGCTGATGAGAAAGAGATAACTGCTGTAAAAACAGAACAGGCAACAATTGACACAGAGATGGTGACTGCTGATGAGAAAAACATAACTGTGATGAAAACCGAGACCCCAGCTGAAGTGAAAGAACTTGGGACTATAAGACAGGAAATGTTCAACTCTGCTGAACCCTCAGCTAAAATAGAGACATTAGCAGTTGCATCCCTGTGTAAAGAGAAAGAAGCACTTGCCCTTGAAAAAGCTCCACCTGTTGACGTTATCGCTGACTATGAACCAGTGCTACATGCACTAGTGAAGGTAACTGAAAAGACAGTGGATGAAAAAGAAATCCAAACTAAAATTCAGATTGATTTACAGGAGGTAACAAGTGGTGAGGCAACAGATGTGCAAACAGCAGTTCCTGAAGAAGAAAAAGGGCAGGAAGCTTCAACAGAGAAAATTGTGAGTGAGTCACCTAAATTTGTAACTGAAGTTGATGAGGAGTCAGAGATTAAAATTGAAATTTCAAATGAAATAACAGAACCTCCAATGCCAGACAGAGACATGACAGATTCAGACAAGAAACAGCATGAGATCCTTGAAACTGAGCAGCATCAGCAAGACAAGTCAGCAGCTGGTAGTGAAACAGAGAAAACTAAATTGACAGCTAAAGTTAGAGCTAAAACACCAACTGAGGACACAGAGACTGGTGTTCAGGACCTGGAGAATGTGGGTGCTGAGTTAATCCTTCTCGTCTCTAAAGGTCAAGCTGTAGAGATGGACATAAAGCTCGGTCAGCGGCCAGCAAAGATCACAAAAAGCGATCTCTCTGAACCTGACATCACATGCAAACTGACAGCCTCTGAAAACTCCACAATATGCTCAGAGGCTCTTCAGGCAGCAGTGAATGAAAAAAAAACAGAGCCTCAACCAGAAGTAGAACAACAAGTTGCTCTGAAGCCAGAAGCATTACTCAGAAATGAATTGGACAGGAGTTACTTACCTGCAACACCTGTGGAGGAGATTGACACAGAAGAACAGAAGACAGACAGGGACTTGAAAGAAGACGAAGGCATCTTTTCCCCTCTGAGGAGCTTTACTCCCAGGGAGGATTTATCTGAGCTACACAGAGAAGATGTACAACCAGTAGCAGCAGAGGCAGAGAAAAAGGTAGACATGTACATGGTGGAGGACACTCCAGAAATAAACATTATGACAGAGTATGTAAGTCCAGAGATCGATCTACACAGAGAAGATGTAGGACAAAAGATAGAGCGAGATGAAGCAGTTGCAGAAGGTCCAGAGGTGACTGTAGAGGAGCCTGAATATGAGATGATATACAAACAGGATGCCAGAGAGATTACAGAACCCGAAATACAGAGAGATGCAGAGGAACCAAGACCTGAGTCTTGTCAAGAGAGAGAAGAGAGGATGGAGATGAAGGTGGAGATGGAGCACAAAGTCTTCGATATGTCTGTAGATGAAGAGCTGATTGAGGATGACTATGAGATCATCGATGCTGAAGAGGAAAGACAGGCTCGATTGGCTGCTGAGCTGCAAGGGATGGACTGGTTCTGTCTCACCTGTGAATGTCTGCTGTCAAAAGACGACTGTGAGAGTGGAGAGCATTACAGCCACCAGGTGACTGCTGTAGACAAAGCTTACGAGGAGATCAAGGTAATGTGTAATTTGAATGGTCGTATTGATGTGTAAATATACAGTAACATTTGTTTTGAGTTCAAGTGAGACTTTGTCGAGCTTCAGAAACAAAACAGAAAAAATATATATAGGATAAACAGTAAACTGCATTTACATTGCACCTTACTATTCTTGCGACCACTCAAAGTGCTTTACAATACATGTCAACATTCACCTATTCACACACTTATGGCACAAGCTGCTTTGCAAGGTGCCAACGTGCTAATCAGGATCTTATCTAATGCATGTTCACACTCACACACCACTGGTGCAGCCATCGGGAACAATTTGGGGTTCAGTATCCTCACATGTGGACTGGAGGAGATGGGGATCGAACCATTGATCTTCTGATTAGGGGACAACCTGTTCTACCTCCTGAGCCACAGTGAAACCCATTGGAAAGTTGCGTATGATTAATTTTCATAGATAAATTCACTTTTATTTTATATAAAGTTTGCTCTTCAATTAACAAAATAGTAACTGTTCTTTTGATTGAATAACTTAGTTGACAAACGTATTAGTTATATATTATCAAGAAGTACACCATTGATAACTTTTAACAATACTTACTGCTTATTTTTGTATGAACTAAGCTTAGTTTACAAGTACAATATTAGTATATAAATTATTTTTATATGATGTAATAGACATGTGTAGTGAGGTGTTACAAAATGTAATTTTTAAAAAGGAAAATTAAAGGAATAGCCCAACATTTTGGGAAATACATTTGCATTTGCCTCCACGTGTATTTCCCAAAATGCGGAACTATTTCTTATCCTTATATCTGTGATATGATAAACAGAATAAAAGCAGAACACAGCTATTTATATGCTGCTGAAATGATGCAGCAGCAGCCCCCATGACTGATGCTTGCTGTAATAGTAGCTCATCATCGTACACGTTACCAGCATTATTACAGCAAAGAGTTATGATCATTGCACACTTTACTGTTGTTAGTTTGGGTCATCGCACAATAAACTGGTCCTAAAATAGTCAGCTGTAACTTTTCCACTCAGGCTGCTGGCAGGCTGCGGACATGCACATTGAATTGCTGTAATGTAATGCTCTGCTTTGATCGGTGGAAAGGTCCACTGTGACATCATCAAGTGGGGACTGATATGTGATCTGTTCACACACTGTCCTCGCTCGTTGTCACTCTGGGTCAGCACAGGGTCAGCCTCTGCTTCATTTTAATAGTCAATAGTGTCAATGCATCTTTTTGTAATCTAAAAAGTAATGTAGTAATCTTACGTTTTCTTAACCTGTTGATGAGTATTTATCAGTATTTAATATGCACATTTACTATATAGTTATCTTATGAATATAATTACAGACCACTCTGTAACAAGACAACACTTCAGTTTTCAATTGTTTTTCAGTGATCTGTGAGGACAGACAATATGAGTGAAGTGTGTTTTTATCAACAAATAAGTGAAAGATTACGGTTAACAATCACAGTAAAGTTTCTGGCATCTAAATCGAAGGCTGGAACACACAGAGGATGATCAACTATCATTTCCAGATGATATTTGAACCGAGTCTTGGCCATGTGTGATGTGTTTTAAGTGAAACATGGACAGCTGGACTCTAAATGAGACAGAGATCAAAGCTGCATGGCAAGTCTGACTTCAGCACCATGATGTGCATTCTATTCAGACGCTCCATTGGGGGGACATTAATTCCAAAACAACTTTGCAAAACTGTATCCAGTCCAATTCTCAGAGCAACCCCTCCATCTCTACAGACGTAGACATCTCAAACTATGCTCACACATTCTCCCTCATACACACACACACACACACACACACACACACAGACACACCTGTTTTCTGACACTTAGTAGAGAGGCGGTCAACCCCAGAGCGATCAGTAACCACAGCTTGACCTATTAAATCTGAGCTGTCAGTGTTGGGGTGGTGACAGGGGATTACTGCTGTTCTTCCTCCGGGAATATCCTTCCTACATTTTCCCTTACAGCTGCACAAGGCAGATTTCCTGGTTTATCACTCCAGATGACAACAATAAAAAAGATCATCCATCCTTGCTGATGGAGATAGATGGCAATTGTATTTTGCCTAAATAAAATAAAATGTTCCTCTTTTGCCACCGTTGGGAAAATGTTTGGTACCCTGTAAGTGATGAATTGAGAGAGTTAAATTAACTGTCATGAATAAATCTGCTGTGGAAATGTCTTTTTTCCATTATTGCAGTAATGAGGAAGAAGACATTTAAAGATTCCCTCCAAACAAAGGACATTTAAAAATTGTCTGCTTGGAATAATGAATTGTGTCAGAAAATATTCAGTTAACTTGTTAATACTCCATAAAATGACATCTACTCCTTCGCCCTCATTGAAGAATCCAGAATCTATAATTATATAAATATTCTTAATTTTAAAAGTTGAACCGCTGGACACAAAATGTCCAAATGTTTCCAAACCACACTTCTGTAAGTTGTTTACTGGCCCTTGATTTGCTCCCAACTAGTTGGGATGTCTATGTTTGCAGGCCCACCTCTTCACCTCAAGGGAGTACAGAGAAACTTTCCACTTTCAAGACATTAATGTGAAAACAGCTTCTAGTGTCAAATTGCACATACAACATTCTGCATAGTGAATCTCAAACATCCAACTGAAGGAACAAACAGTTAAATACATTATTTGACTGGAAGAGGACTTTAAGTTAAAAGACGATACAATTTACTGACATAATGCAAGTTCTTAAAATACAAATTCAACACTGAATGTAGAAATCCACTGCTGCATTGTTTTCCATCACTTGAAACTGTCAAACGTGTTGCACCCGGATCAGGTTTTTATCCCATAACTCCTCCAAGATAATTCACCTGCTTTGATCTCACTGGTTGGTGAGCAGCCCCAATGTGATTCAAAGTGTCAGCGCAGTGAGAAAGCATTGCAGCAGCAGCAGCAGCAGCAGCAGCATTGATTTAAAGCATTAATGTGAACATGTTGCAAAGATGATCCTTTCCTTAATCCCAGTTATAATATACTGTAAATGTGAAACTTAACCTATCTGTGTCTTTATACCAGGAGAGGCTGGGTGACTGGATCTCAGAGCTGCAGGGGAGGTCCGAGAACATTGAGGACCTGGTATCTGAGCTGGAGCTGGCCTACAACTCTGTAGAGGTAAAGCACACCGACTTAATTGTGTTAGTGCCTTGGTGGAAAGAAATTATGCCATAATTATATATCTGAGACATAAAAATGTAATGTCTTTTCAGTGTAAAATCAAACACTTTTAATACAAAATGGGACTCTATCATTCTTAAAAGTGTCATCCAATCATAAAAAATACTGTTTAATTCCCTTTTGCGTAAGTTACACTGATTGGACATCACCTCTCCTGTCTGTTCCCCTCCTCTCTTCCAGGACCACTGTGTAGAGACTGAGGCGGCGATGCAGGTGCAGAACGAGGAGATAATGGCTTTGGTGATGGAGCAGTACAACAACATGTCTGTCAACATGGAGGAGGAAAAGAAGGCCAAGCTGGAGCAGCTGTATGACCAGATCGTCTCCTTTCAGGGAAACATCGACTCTGCTAAGGCCACTCTGGACATCACGGCCAGAGAGGCTGAGACTGATGCTCGGGTGAGTCCAGATGCTTCTGAAACTTAGTATTACATTTGCCCACTGGTTGTTTTTTTCAGTTTGTGTCAAACTTCTGATCGATCCCTCTTCAATCTGTTCTCCCATTAGTCACCTGAAGACATTCATGCAAGGTATTGTGCTTTCAGTGAATGGAGAGTGAGCTTGTGTTGTTTCGTATACACTAACATATTACTGGGTAGTGATAACTAATACAGCATGCTGTTTGACCTGCAGAGCTGTGAACTGTGGGGTAAATTTTCTTCAACATTTTCTATTCCAAACTCAGCCTGCAGCAAGAAGGATTTTGACACTGACTTGTAGTTGCAGCCAGAGGCTAAATACTGTGATTGTGTATTTAGACTCAAGGCAGCTCTGGAGTCAAGCATGTCACTGGAGCTGGGTCCCAAGGGATTGCTGGTATTCGAGGACTACACCAAAGGCAACGCTTCCAGCTCAAACCTTGCACAACGAAAGGGAATCCCAGGTCAGTCTGATATAAACATGTTTGCAGATGCATCTCAAATATGCAGGAAGTCTGTTTTCTTGTATGTGACAGTCATGAATCTTATATATTTCCTGGCCTCAGTGCCTCAAAGGCCTACACTTCAGCCCCAGGAGCCAGGCTCAGCCACAAGCACTAATGTCACCGTTTACTGGAAAATCAACCCAGGAGATATCATAGACTGCTTCCAGGTGTACTGCATGGAGGATCCACAAGGAGGTAAATACTCCCAGGATGGTTTTTAAACTGGAAAATAGTTGCCAAAGTTCTGTTTTTCTAACATCCTTTTCTGACTAACAGTTCTTGAATTTGACAAAAGGATGATGGTTGTTCTGAGAAAAAGTAAATGTATTAAAGGTCTTCTATGGATTTTATACCAGTGTATTCTGATATTTGTAGTGGGCACAGTTTTTGTTGACACAATATATAAACTCACATTCTTTTGTCTCCATAGTTATGTTACTACATGTCTGTATTGCTGTTGTCCGCAGCTGTGTCAGAGGAGTACCGTGTGACAGTGAAAGAGAGTTATTGTGTCCTGGAGGAGCTGGAGCCTGATAAGATGTACAAAGTGTGGGTGATGGCTGTCAACTATACCGGCTGCTCTCTGCCCAGCGAGAGACTTGCCTTCAGAACTGGTCAGTCCACACACTGCAGCTTAAGTTACAACAATACTACAACCTTGTCTGATGGACAGAGTTGTAGTATTATTGTAACTTAAGCCCTAAACTGGAAAGCTTTTTAAAACATTTTTTTATTTGCTTGTGTGCTAGAGACAATTTGATTTTTCAAGTAATTATTCTACACTACATCAGTGTGGCTGAATGTTTAACGGTATTGCACTTCAAAGCCAGAAGACATTTTCACACTGTCCTGGTTTTATTAATCTGGCTTTGTTTATGGCAGCTCCATCAGTGCCAGTGATTGATACTGAGCTCTGCACTGTCATGTGGGATTCAGCCATGCTGAGATGGAGCCCAGGAAAGCATACTGGACAGAGTTACACCTTGGAGTACTGTCGCCAGTATGAACTGGAGGGAGAAGGGCTCAGGTGGGTCTAAGGCACCTCACAGATCAGACCTGGATTACCAAAGGCTGCAGCTAATTTAACAAGATAGCTGTCTTGGAATTCACTGAAAAAAACTAGCTGAATAAAGCAAATGTATTCAAACTTTGTCAAACTTACAGTTATATGTTGCCATCTTTGGAGATACAAAAGCTAATTCCTTTCATGTATGTCTATTTGTACGTATGTGTCTGCCTATATGTGGTGTCTTTACAATATTTCTAGATCAATATCAGGTATCAAAAGCTGTGAACATAAAGTTCTCCTGCAGCCCAACGAAAACTACCTGTTTTACATCAAAGCTGTGAATGAGGCTGGAGCCAGCGAACAGAGCGAGGCAGCACTTATTTCTACCAAAGGTAAAAAAATAAAATAAAATAAAAACCTACTTTATAACTATCTTTATACTGCTATTTGTGTGTCATGTTGCACAAATACAGTGCAGAATTGACTATTTCCTTCAAATTTTCTTACCTCTGTTTTTTTTTAGGAACAAAGTTCCACCTGCTGAAAGCTTCAGCTCACCCTGCTCTGGATTTGTCAGCGGACCAGACCACCCTGCATTACTCCCCTGATGCACATGAACATGTACCACACCTAGACAAACAGTGAGTTTAACACTGTTTCAGTCATCCCTTACCACTCTTCAGACCCTGGAAACTGTATAAGGAATATACATTATTTTAAATTTTAAAATGTAGTTTGTGTTTTTCCAGGTGCCCGTCCATCCTGGGTGAGTTGTTGCCAGCAAGAGGCCACTACTACTGGGAGACCGTTGTTTCAGGAAGTGCAGCTTACAGGCTGGGAGTGGCATACAGCACAGCCAATAAAAGTAACATCCCACTAGGAGAAAACAGCCTGTCTTGGTGTTTGCAGTGTATACCAGCACCATCCGGGTAGGGATAAAGCACCTCCCTTCATTTTCAAAGATGTTTCCCATCATTGTCTTAGTCTAAAACGTCCATCTGTGCTTCCTTTTGTCTCTCCAGCTGCAGTTATCAGTTGCTCCACAATGATGTTCAGTCCAGTGTGTTTGTGATTGAGTCACCTGAGCGGGTGGGTACTCTCCTGGATTACCAGCTTGGTCGTCTATCTTTCTACAATGCCCAAAGTGGTCAGCTGTTGGGTGCCTTCAGCCAGAGCTTCACCCAGCTGTGTCACCCTGCTCTGGCTCTGGAGATGCCCGGCCACCTGGAGGTCTGCATGGTGCCAGAGGTGCCGGAGTTTGCTAAGGACAGCTAGTTCTGCTGACTGCCTCACACACTGAAGAGTTTACAGTTCATGTTGGACTTTCTTACTGTATAATGATTACAATGATCACTACTGAATAGTTAAAAAAAAAAGTGCAGATAAGAAGGAACATTCAGAATACTGATCTCCAGTGAAAAGGTAAAAGGCCCGATTGGATCATTAAGAAAACATGTCTCTCTGATTGATAATCAATTGAACTTATTTTCGTAATAGAAATAGAAACTTCTTGTAAATATCAAACATAGTGCAAATTACTGATGAGGGTGTACAACAGGATTGAAATTGAACTGAAATTGAGAGCCTTGGTTTGTTTTGTCACAGGTGAGTGTCTTGAGTTTTGTTTCATCAAGGCAAAAATTAGATTGAGGATCATTTTGTAATTTTTATCATAACAATGCTGACGTGAGTTTTGTACTGCTTTGTAACTGTTCTATGGTTTAGCCATTTTCAGTTTCCTCATCTTTTGTCAAACCCTCACTGGTAGATAGCAGAGAGTAAAGGCTCTGACTGCATACTGAAGTTTAACACATGCAAACATCAACTGGTTAAATCCTCTTGTCTCCAAGAAATATACTGCAGCACTTTTGAACTTTCATATTGTGAATATGCCTGTTTTGTATAAATAACCTTTGTAAACAGATATGATCAGTTCTATATTTTGTTATGCTGATGAACTGTTTTCCTTTCACTGTCTTGTAAACTGATTTTCACGTTTGAGCCGAATGAACATGATTATTTTTCTATTTGCACAACTTGACTGTTTTGTACTTGGCTCATTAGCTCACATCAATTCACCACTAGAGGGCCACAGTGCTCCACCTGCTTCAATATTTGCTGATCTTCTGAAAAGCACCAGAGTTGACCCATTCTTTGCCCCATATAATATGGACAGTTTAAGTTAAAGTCCAGTTACTGTTAGTCATGCACCTGAAGATGAAGGGGAGTGACAGCACAACTTTAGCTGAGACATGCAGTGTAATCTCACAACTATGAAGTGATGATGTCTAACAAAAAAAGATCCTGAACAACTATTGAGACAGTGATGGTAAACCATACAACCTCTGACATAAGTAGAATTCAAATATATTTTTTAATAAAAGTATTCTTTTGTTTCTGTTTTCCTTAAAAGATCTTATTGTCGTCCACATTTACCAAGCAGACCTACTGTGACGTACTATAAACTTACTGCATCAGCCCTCAAATATGTGTAAACTTAACGACAAATTAAATGTGGGCCTCTGGAATTTAGATGAGTTTAGTCAGTCACAATTTAAAAGGCTTGAATCCATCTCTGCAAAATCTATCACACACTTATTCATAGATTTCCAGGATGTTTTTTTTTTTTTAAACGACATTAAGCTACTGTAGGTTCATGAGCCACACACCCTCCTGACTAAACTGCATGTTTTTCCAGAAGACATGTCATTTCATAGTTATTACGTTACTATTTTCCATGCATTTGTACCTTTTCCCCCCTCACCTCTGGCACCTTTCCTCATTTCTTGGGAAGCAGAGAGGGGAGGAGAGTGAGAGGAAGAAGAGTGTGACGCAAAAACATGCAGAACATCAGGCAACAGCTCCTGAAAGCTTTTCCAAGTAAATGAGGACTGACGTGTCTAGGTTGTCTTGTCTTCTGGATTGGGAAATTGGACTAATTCATGTTGTTTTCTTGCTGAGATTTGGAAGGATCTGCCTCAACGGAAAGTTTTCACAAGGAAGTGAGGTGTTGCAGGCCTGTTTTTGTTCCACATCTCACCAACAGTTCTTTGACAACCATGACTATGATTTCATGAACATATATTTTTCTAACCTAGCAAATCAGAAAAACAGGGTGACAATTGTGAAATGAAATCACTGAAATTGAGAAGATACAAACACATGTATTTTTAGTACAAAATTGACAACAGATCCACATGTGGTATTTATTTCTTGTTGCTGTAACTATTAAATATCCTGCCAAGAGAAGGCTCAGCAGGAGTCGCTCCTTCACGTGACCAATGACTTGGACAATTGATGTCAAGTTTGCATCATTTCCTCTCAGCTTAATTACTTTCATTGTTTCCATTTCTCAAGGCCAAAACCAAACAAAGAGCACTTTATCCTCCCAACATCTAAATAACCGATCACTCAATCAGTGAGGCGTGGCGGCAAGAGTGAAATCTTCTGTAATTATTACTGGAAATAATAACATCCATTAGCATGACTTGCTGCAACAGCTTAAAAGGAAACGTTGACTTTTTAAGAGGAAAAATAGGAGGCTACCAGCTTTATACCTGTGGTAGGCAAATAGTGACCCATTTGTGAAAATCCCAATGAATAAGCTTGTTAATTCTAATACTGCCTACAGACGAAGAGAGGCATTAACACCATGGTTACACCATGCTATTTGAACTGTGCATGGTGCTCAAATTAAGTCTAATTAACCTACCAGAAGTAACATTTTAATGTGTCAATTCCAGCTGTTTTAATTCCAATAAAGTGGATAACCAATTAAGTCTGGTCTCATACATATTGCGTCATTTTTAGCCAAATGAGTATTAAAATGAGCTGTAACTGTTAGCCCTCACTTACTAATGGAATAAATGACGTAATCAATTAATTATATTCTAAAATGAAAGAAATAAACTAACTATATAGGCCTACTGTGCTGGCTAGTGGACCATAAATGAAAAAATCCTGATTAAAAATGCCTATGGTTGAACACAATTGCTGAGCTCTGTCCTGTACCATTAAATATACACTCCAGTTGAGATTTTTTATTTTGCTTTAAAGAATGACAATAGGCATAGTTTGATTATCATATTTATATTGTAATGATATGAAGACAGCCACAGTAATGTCAAAGACAATTTATGACAACATTTCAAAATTATGAAGGACACTGTCAGCATTTTGTTGACTGTACAAAGACACCAGGAGTCATGAAGGCACACTGCACCCATATGGTCCTCACAAGCCTATCTGTTGTCCAACAACATGCAGTAACTGGCAGCACAAACGCTCAAATGATTGCTCTGGTTTCAAAATATGGGGCTTTGAAAGGAATGTATCCATGAGGTGATTTTTCTTGGGGGACTTGCAAGAGTTTCTTAGTAGTATTTTCAGACTGAGATGCTGACCACGAGACCATGAAAACAATCACATGGACACAGTGTTATTAATAATCAGTAATGTATAAGCTGTGAGGATATTAAGGAACATGACAGAAAATGAAAAGTGCCTTAAAAGTAATAATAATAATATACAAATAAAACACAAAAGGCAAATAATAACACATTGCTGCATGAAACAGACACTTCAGGTTAAATAAGGTGACCCTTAAATACTGTACGCACAGCAAACAATGAAAATCAACACAAAATTAATGTTTTACAAAAATATCTGAGTCGTGAAAAAAAAGGCAACAACAGAAGTGAGTGGATTGTTAATGACACAAAATTTCTTGCACAACAAAGAGAACACGATTGAAAGACACACTGGTTTTCTGAGGGAACACACACAAACACACATTAGTCCCAAATATTTTGCGTGAATAAGTTAATACAGTGCGTAAGGCCCTTCCATTACCTCAGAGTAGCTAGTAAAGATTGTGAACAAGCTAATGAGCCCTATTAGAGGAAACAAGTAAATTGCATTGATTTGTTAAACTGAAGTAATCATGAAACTATTTACAACTATACAAGCTGTACAAAGCAGATGACGGAAAGCAAAATGAGTAACTAGTTATTCCTCTAATCATGACTGCATATATTCTATACATTGCACTAAATTAAATGTTATTTGAATTTACAGAACATTTTTACAGTGGATTTTAGGAAGGAAATATGCTCAGAAGGATTTACAATCCTTGCTGCATTGACATATTTATAAAGTAGTGTAACGTAAGTGAGCTAAATCAATCTTGCCATAAGGTGTTTTAGTCCAACATGGTTCTACTTTGTGACCAATGTCTCCTTAACTCGGTAATTCTAATTTCCTCATGACGCAGTACAGCTATAGTGTGATCATATGAAAAACAGAAAACACATTTCCCTTTAAGAAAGTAACAGGTTAAAAACAAAAATGGACGCTCTGAGAGGTCAAACGGTGTCCCTTATTTTCCCTGCTGGACTTCTCATTTCTTTTGGCTTCCCCTTGAACTTTCTGTGTCTTTCTCATCTAGCTCCACTTCATAGCATTCCACCCGTAACCACGTACATGCGCTTTAAAAATAAAAACCGTACACATGCACTTTTCTTCTCTTTCAGACCAACATCTTTGAAATCAATCATTATCTTAAAATACTCTTTTTTTATAATCGTTTAAGCATACTTCCATTAAATTTTAAGTTATTTTCCTTTCGAGATATAGCTCAAGTTGATTACAATTTTACGAGTTGAGTCCAATTCAGAACTTCGCCTTTTATCTACAGGGTGTTCCTCCTGGAGTTATGTGGCTGGATCTGGGAGTCAGGGTTGAAAAGTCAGGGGTTAGGCAGGTGTAGAGCTCTTCTCACTGGCCAGACTGGGTTTGGGGTCTGGTCGGTGGGGTTTGTGCTGAGGGCTGCTGCGAAGATTGTCATCCATCTGTAGCAAAAGTACAGTTTGCTTAGAACACACACACAAGAACACATAATATGATAATGATTCAGTAAGGAATCACTACAACTAGTATTTAGTACAGCTGAGACTGTACCTTTCAAATGCAATCATGAACCCATGCAAAGAAGAGAAAAGGGAAAGCAGAAGCACCTTCTCTATCAAGTTGGACTCTTTGTTTACAAGCTGAGTTAGTTTCTGCAGGTTGGCATCCATTGTTTCCTGAACAGGTGGGGGAGGACCTGGAGAGAGATGTAAGTAAGAGGACACCCACAGAAGAAGAAAGAGACAGCCGAGAGTCAGAGGAACAAGAACCATGTTAGGTCATTTAGCACCCGAAAATAAAGCAGATACAAAGAGCAAGAAGGAAACAAAGGTGTGTGAAGCAGAAAATGATGATAATGTTAGTTGTTTTGTGTGCTGCTTGGAAATGTAACATTTCCATGTTGACCATAAACAGCTAAAACCCACAAAATCTCCTGTGGGTGCAGTGTGATCTTACAAGGGTGGCTTGAGCTGAAATACACCGCGAGGATGTTGTCACAGAAGCATGTGAGGTTATCCAGCTGTCTGAGGTGGCTCTGCAGAGGGCTGCTGGGGAGGCTGGCTTTGTGGAGAGGAGCCACAAAACCAAACACAAAGGCGTCCAGACTGGTTGGCCTACAGTCACAAATACATGTATAAAACATACAACACTGACAAACAATACAGCAGAGCAATATGAGATACTGTATCTGCCCTAAAAGTACCATTATTTACATTGACAGGTTGTTTTCTTTATCCTTTTTTCGATAGGTACAGGTCATTGTGTCTATGTTTAATCATACTGCTCAGCCATATTCAATTAGTAAATAGATCAATTAAGACAAAAGGACCTAAAGTACTTACGAGTTGCCAAAGAAGTAGTTTTCTGTTCCCAGTCTGTAGGAGAGCAGATTCAGGCACTCTTTAGCATCACTGTAGATCTGAGGCAGACAAAGAAACAAATAATTACAGCAGACTTTGTGGTCACAAGAATGACACGCAGACTATGATGTAATGGAGGAATTAAGTGCATCAGTATTTACCTTTCCTTCCACCTCAGTGATTCTGTGTAGCGGCGACTCTCCTTTGGTCAGCAGGATACGGGAGAGGGCGATTTTAGCGAGACAACTCGGGACGAGGAAGTTAAGAGGGAACGGCGAGCGTGACGCAAACCACGGCCGAGTCAGGTTGGCGTAGTTTTCTGCATCCACCCAGAAAGTGTGCAACTGTCAGACAGAAAAATATCAGCCTAAAGATGAACAGTACTCACACTTAAACATTTGTCAGGGAACAAGCAGATGAAGGGATGGTGTTACCAGAGCTGGTAGTAGTTTCTCTTCCAGCAGAGCAATGTATGCCATGGTGTCTGCTCCTTGTCTGGCTGTCAGCTCGTAGTCGGCATTAAATCTCTGAAAAAACAGAAAATATTATTGAATCTGCTGCAATCCTACTCGTGTTTGGCTCCCCAGTGTATTACTGGCTACAGTTACGCCAGACCCCTCAGGTCATCTGGTAGTTCCAGTCGACTAACTGTAGAATACGATCTAGGTCTTCAGAGGAATCTTTAACCTGAGATCAGTCTCCACTGTTTCCACATTTAAAAGAAATCTTAAAACCTTTCTGTGTTCTCAGGCTTATGACAATTTCTTACCTGAGTGAGTATGGCTGGACATCTGTTTTTAAGCTGATTTTTAACTGTTTTTTATTTACTCTATTCTTGTGTAATGTGTGTGTGTTTGTGTGTGCTCATATGGTGTTAAAATCTGTCTTTTTAAACTTTGCTTTAAAATGATCAATTTCTCTAATAATGATGTCAAGCACACTGAAGTGCAATCGTGTATGAAAGAAGCTATACAAATAAAACTGACTTTTCCTGACGTGTTCACTGAGCAGCCCTGGCGTTCACTCTTACCTGTTTTCTCAGGAAGTTAAGAATCTGT
This sequence comes from Scomber scombrus, assembly GCF_963691925.1. Classification (NCBI taxonomy): domain Eukaryota; kingdom Metazoa; phylum Chordata; class Actinopteri; order Scombriformes; family Scombridae; genus Scomber; species Scomber scombrus. The sequence goes on from NC_084973.1 coordinate 14,913,171, forward strand.
GATGGTTCTGTAACTGCTGAGTCTCCACAAACCAGCTCTGGGACCGTCGCTGCAGGACAAATGAAAACAGTATTCGAATAAATATGAATCAGATTTATTTGCCAAGTAGTACAGGGAATTCAATGTGGTCCAGATGTCAACAGAGAACAGTAATAAACATGAACATTAAACAATAAAAATAAGCACAAACATATCAGTGTAGCTAATTTGAAAGGATACTGTGTAGTGGGGGTGGACTATGTGTTTGCATGTTGCCATGATTAAAACTATATATGTGCAGACTGTAAACATAAGTATGAATAAAAATGTAAATATAAATATAAATGTAAGTGTAAATAAACCAATTATGTGTATTAACAGGGTATATATGTACAGTTAACAAAAAGAGCTTTTCATCTAAATGGCATATCCTGTTACTGTCTTGTTACCTAAAATGTATTGTACATTAATTCCCTCAAATTTGGAACCTAATCAGATGCCTGAAAATATAAAAATGAACACATCAAATCTGTATTTTTCAATCTTGTCAAGTTTAAATCATTTTATGTATTGTATCAAATATTCCTTTTCAGTCACAGAATTTTCCCTCAATCACATTATGGGTGTCAAGCAATCCCATGTTAAGGAAATTCTGGTTTATAGGAAGCTGCAGCCCACCTGTTAGAGTTTTCCATGTCCAGTCGATAGGAGAAGCTGTGAGTTTTGCCCCAGAAAACGTGGCGTATGCCTGAAAGAAAACACACAGTTGAATCAGGACAGATGATAAAAAGAGACAACAGTTAGTGCACCCATGATATAAAATTTGTTACGCTGACATTTTTAATTCAAACACAGTCGTCTGTTGAATCCAATGAAAACTATCAGGCCATCAGGCCAGTATGCACCCCCCAAAGGAATCTTGCCAGAGGAATTTCTTTCCTGATTAAACGTTTAAACGTACAAAATGTTGTGATTTTTCTGGAGTCCGCAGTGATGTCTTACAGTGTGTTGTTTTGTCTGACCAGCAATCCAAAACCCAAAGATGTTCAGCCAACAACAGAAAATAGAGAGAAAAGCAGCAAATCATCGCATCAGAGGAGCAATAACCAAAGAATATCTGGCTTAAAAAATGACAGCAGCAATTAATCAATTATTTTCTGTCGATTCACTGACTACCACCTCAGCTCTTAAGTCAGTTTTTACATTGTCTGCTTCCTTATTGATTTATATGATTTTTTTTTTCTTCATGTTACACACTGACGCCTTGATAAGGGTACAATGATGGAAATAAGATAAGATATTCCTTTATTAATCCCACGATGGGGACATTTACATTACTGCAGCAGCAAAGTGGACAGTTAAAATAGAATAGTGTCAATAAAAAAGAATAAAGAACAATAAATAATAAGTAAGTACAAAAGCAATAAAGAATAACAATAGTAAATTAAAGCCGCAAGCGGCGATGGCGGGCCCTCGCTCACCCATGCCACCGCGGGGCCTGAGGCATGGCGGGGCTGTGGCGTGAAGCAGAAAAGTGAGAAAAAACCTGGAAGGAGGCCAAAAATGCAATGTTTCGTTCATCCAGTAGGGGGCAGTCACAGGTAGTTACACATATGGTCTGGTGTGGTCTGGTGTGTTCAGGGCGGCCACTCATCAGTCATGTGAAGTTTGGAGTGAATTGGACAAAGCATGAAGGAGTTATGAGAGGTTGATGGTTCATCCACCAGGGGGCAGTAATGGGATGCATGCAGGTGTGTTCAGGGTCAGTCCCTCATCACACATGTGAAGTTTCGTGGAAATCGGACAATGTTGATGCAAAAAATGGCACTTCCTGTTTCCACTAGGGGGAGACATGAGCGACACCCCTATCAGATGGAAGAGGTCTCCACCCTGGACCTGTGTATCAATTTTCATGATGATACGTGTTCAATAAAGCCATCAAAAAGCCAAACGTATTTTCATGGCGAGGAATTGATGGTAGCCACGCCCCCACAGGGACGCCATTACTCGTAGCTTCACAGTGTTCATAATGTAGCTTCACCAACTGGTTCTGCATGTTTTAGAAGTGGAATGAAGTTGATGGGGTCAACTATGTATTTTTCATGAATTTAAGTTCACTTCCTGTTACCACCGGGGGGCGCTATGAGTTACGTGGGAAGTTAATATATCGGGACGTTCAGGGCGGAGCCATCATCCTGTCCAGCAAGTTTGAAGCTGATTGGATGAAGTATGTGGGCGTGAGAGCCACTCGTATGTACATGGCGAGCACGCCAAAGTTAGTTGAGCCCTGGCAGACACGCCCTTTGACCTACGGATGCGCAGAGCACAACTTAAGCTCAGCTAGGTCTGGAGATGTTGCGTACCTCATTTGAACTTGATCGGGCGAACGCTGTGGGAGGAGTTAATTTGAGGCGGGAAAAATCAAAACCAAAATGGCCGACTTCCTGTTGGGTTGAGGTCATGAGGTCATGAGGTCAAGAGGCTTTTTTGCATATGTGGGTATAATACATATGTGTACCGAATTTTGTGTGCATAGGACAAAGTTAGCAAAATTCCCTATGGGCATTTTTGGACTTTGTAGGGGGCGCTATTCCGCCATTCTGCGTCGACCATGTGCGACCACCCAAAAATATCAAATTTCGGATGAGGCCGGACGTCCGTGCAAAAGTATAAGCATTTTCGCATTTGGGAAAGGGGCGAAATTGGGGCACGAAATGTCGGAAGAATAATAATAATAATAATAATAATAATAATAATAATAATAATAATAATAAACATTACAATTTCAATAGGGCTTTCGCCGCTCGGGCCCTAAAAATATAGTAAAATAATAGTAATAGTGACATTATACAAGAGTAATATTGGTGTTGAGTGATAATATACTTGAGTTTGATATTGTTATTGCACAGATTTTAAAGCAAAATATATATACAAATAAATACATTTATATATTTACTGTCCAGGTTGGAGGGGCATGTGAGGTCTACTGGGAGCAGTGCTCATTTGACAGTCTGACAGCTGCAGGGAGTAAGGACCTGAAATAAGTGCAGGACTATCCCTGACAACATATGTTATGTTTTAATAAATACATTAGAATACTGTTAAAATATTCAACCAATAATCAGTGTACCTAAACAATCATTTGGGCAGGTATTTAAGGTAATCATTTAGCCTTGGTGTTATTGTTTTCTGGATCACTTATTCTGACTTCTCTGTTGTAAAATTGAAAGATTTAGCTTTTAAATGAGAACAGAGTTATACCAAAGGTTGAAGAACAGTAACCTTCTGACTTTAGGCACATGTAATTCGGGTTTGTGCACAAAAATATGATGCCTGGAAAGAAGTTAAATGCTTTACAAGATGTCATGTCATCTTTTCAGAAATGTAGTGCAGGTGTCACCTTGTGGCAAGAGTTGCAAATGCACTCCGGTAAGACACAGCATGATCAACAAAGCAGCAAACAGCTCGACATTCATTTTCTGAGCAGGTTAGTTTTACCTCAGACACTGACGTCAAATACCAAACAAGACTGCGGGGAAGAAAACCCAAAGAAATGCAAATATCAGCCTCAACAAGCTGACCTTGAAGGACCACACAGTGTCAGCAGTGAGAGCGACTTCTGACAACTTGCCACACGTGTAGGACAGGCACAGATAGTATCTTACAGCTGGACAAACATCACATTCATCTGCTTAAGTTAATGTTATTTATCTATCGACGCGGCTACCAAGCAAAGTGCTGCAGGGAAGTTAGCATGGAGGCTAACCAGAGATACACAGGGAGAGAGGGAGAGAGAGAGAGAGAGAGAGAGAGAGAGAGAGAGAGAGAGAGAGAATGAGAGTGAGAGTGAGAGAGAGAGAGAAGACGCAGGAAGAGTAAGTTAGACCTGTCTTCTTAAAACTAAGGCTGGGTAAAAACTGGCCGTATTTTAAAGTAGGAGTTAACATTACCAGAACTATGAGGGAGTCGGTGTGCACGGAAGGCAGACCCCAGTCTCCTCCCCAGCATCTCAGCTCCATGGCAGCCGCCATGTTTTGATTCAATGGAAGGAGCTGGTGACGTCACGGTGTAGTTGTCATATCCGCAGAGGTGAAAAGTCTGTTTTTAAGTTTATTCATTTATTTATCTGAATCATTTTACTTTAATTCCCGTAACTGCCCTTTAATATTTTATTTTATTTTATGTTATGTTATGTTATGTTCTTCATATCAGTCAGTGGTGGAAGAAGATCCAATACAGCAATGTAATAATACTCTATTACAGTTAAAAGTCCTGCATGAAAAATCCTATTTAAATAAACCTAAGTATTAGCTGCAAAAAGTATGTAAAGTATTGAAGTGAGGGTAGTGGTTTGGACCCTCTGACTGATTTATTATTGACATTATTAGATTATTAAGCATCAGTGTTAGAACTGTTGTAGATGCTGTAGGTGGAGCTAGTTTCAACAAATATATACAGGTAGCTAGTTTAGTCCAGTGGTTCTTAACCTAGGGGTTGGGCCCCTCCAAAGGGTCACCAGATCAATCGGAGGGGTCGTGAGATGATTAGTGAGAGAGGAAATAAGATAAAACAAAGTTCTGATACACAAATGTTTTCAGTTTTTAGATTTTTTCTTTAATCTTTGATTTTTGGTGAAATATTGGATCATTTGAACATTTATTGAATTGAAACGTGTCCACCAAATCACTGTACTATGAAGCTTTTAACAACAAACATCTTAAATGTGACCCCAGCTACACTGATTTTAGAAAGATGTCAAAAGCCAAAAAGGTTGTACACCACTAGTTTAATCTTTAACAAAGTGTTGTATTTTAAAAGCTTGTTAGACACAAGTACAGTACTCAAGTAAATGTATTTAGTTACCCTTTCAGTCAAAAACATAAATGTGAATGTGTGAGCAGTGACATGTAAAGTGCTGAAAAGTCAAAACAAAGCTTAAGTCCAACAAAGGAAAAAATCTGCAGCTGCTGGCTGGGATGAGTCCAAGTGAGAAAGAGCCAACAACGCTGTAAGTTGGCCTTTCATCCTATGGGATCACTGGGCCCAGGTGCTCTGAATCGCATTGGCTGCCACAACTACATTCCTCTGGTAACTTTATAGGAAAACACAGTATCTTATAACCACACCTGTATCAGTACAGTAGGTTAAGTGAGGCAGGGTCCATCATATTATTATTTTATTTATTATTACTTTTATACTTTGTCCTGTAATCATGTTGACTGTTTCAACAAACTGAAAGGGAAGTTTTCACTTTCAGTTTCAAGAAATTTCATTATGATGCCGCAATGTTTTCTGTTGTTAATAATAATAAAATAATACATTGAATATGTGCTAAAGTATGGATACATTCAAACACACAACATAAAGAAAATAGTAATAATAATAAGGATTAGGAATGTCACTAAATGGACTTGTTGCACACACTTGGATTGGCATGCAAATAGTGTTGACATATAAATGTAAATACTGCTATAAATGTGCCCATATACGAGTGTTTTACTGTTTCTTCACAATGTCAAATAGTAATTCCCATTTGGCATTTTACTTATTTTCAGCACCAACAGCATGACATCTGTCCAGAAGGTGATAGTGAGACCATTGATCGCTGCCAGGTGTTTGGTCAGAGAGCAGGCAACTAGACGCAGTGATAATGCACTAAGGGATGGTAAATGTCTCACTTTGGCTCAAGGCAACAGCTGAGATGATGAAATGTAGTTGAGGTTAGTAGCAAATGCTTTATAAGACGAGTACCAGACATCTATCATGAAATGTTTCCAGGGTTAAAAACTGTCCCAAGTCTAGCCCTCTCCTTCTCTTTCCTTTCCCACATTCCCTAACAGATGGGATTAGGAAAGGATTTGCAGAGGCATGTATAAAGTTGAATTGAATTAAATAAAATTAAAAACACCTGGCATACAGTTATGCAGTTCAACTGACTTACTGAAGGTGAGCTGGGAGATCAAATCTATGACGGGGGTTCGCAATGTTTGTGCTGTAATCAGGTTTTCCTCCCTCAAGACACCAGAACAATTCATTTCAGACATTAGACTTGGCTGACTTTATAAATGATGATTCTGTTCTGTATATCCTAAATCCCAAAAAGACAGTAGGGAAAAAGACTCAGAGAATTAAAGCTTTATCTTGATCATAAATATGAAGACACCTCACATTTAGCTCATACAGTATGTAAAATAGAGCTCTGATAATCAGAATAAAATATGCCTTGCTTTTTAAAAAACTTTTTAACTGTATTTATCATGTAGTAGTACTAATATTCTAATTCGGTTTTACACACATATAATCAAACCATAGTAGCAGGGGAACACTCCCCCAAACTATTAAAATAGTCCCTACACTGTGCCACTTTTGTAGCAGTAACGTATGAGGACACTCCCCTTTGCTTTAAAAGCTGTGTCTTTGGCCATAAAGCCACCTCACCTCTGCTGAGATTTTGCTTCAACATCTGGATGTTCAGTTTGTCGTTTTCTTCCTGTGATTCATCTTCACTCTTACTGAGCCACAGGAGGAAACTTGGTTCTAACATCAAGGACAGGGCTTCTTCTGAGGCGTTTCCCATACTGAAGCACTGAGGATGGGTGTGTGGGCCAGAGCAGTGGCTCTGTCTCTGGTGCTGCAACAGCTAGTGCTCACTGTCACAGCTCAAGGAATTGGTGAGTACTGGCTCTTCACAGGCTATGCCCTACTGGAGAACATAATTAACAGTATGATTCTGTAGTGCTGTACATGTTAAATCTCTATAAGTCAGTAAACTTTCTCTTCCATGATGTATCCCTGATGTATTGTCTGGTCTTACAACTTCTGCAGCAAGCCACATTTAACAAGGGTAATTCAATTGATTTGGTTGGTATGAAGTTGGCTTTTATGTGGTTTGTAAAGCATAATTTACAGGCTCCAGCAACCGTCTGACTGAAATAAAGTCAGTCTTAGATGGTAAAACAACACTAGCTGTCATCTGGGAAAGTGCATGTGAAAAAATCTGATTTGCTTGGAATCTGCACGCACATTTTTCCACATAATTTACTGTCACTTTGTATTATTCTTGAATTCAGCTAATAGCTGCATGAATGTGTTTGTGTGTATGTGTGCTTGTGTCCAAAGTGAGACTGAGTTTGTTGCAGTGGAAAAAGTTTATTGCTGCTCTGTTCTGCAAGTCCAGTCTACCACTCTATAAAACGCAGCAGGACACAAACGCTCACTTACACGTAAAAATACACGCGTGCACAGACACATATACACATACAGATACACTGCTACACATAATGAAATGCCATGGTGCTCTGACTCAGCAGTAGCAATCTGCAGTATACTGCAAGTCATAGCCATCTGACAAAACGCTTAGGGTGTACTAGATGGAAGGCAATTCGTTGGCCTGCTTACTCGTTACATTACTGACTGACATTTACTGTCTATGTTAACTGTGCCTTTCATGATACTGGGTAGAACATGAGCAACTTTTTGCACAATTATGGTAAAAATGCATCTACAGCTGTATAATGCACATTTTTAACCGTCCTTTTCCATGTTAGTCTTCGACCTCTTGGTGTCTCCAGACTGCTTGCCAGACTTGCTTCAAGGAAGCCTTAAGAACAAAGGACGAGATGAGGCTTTCCTTCTCTCCTCCTTCAACCTCCACAACAAGGCCCCCACCTCTCTCTACAGTGTCATCAACCCCAAAGACAACACCAAGTACCTGGAGCTCAGCGTGCAGGCTAAACTGAGCAAGAGTGAGTCAAACTACCGAAACATATCATTACATTGTCTGTTACAACTGCTGGAATGTATATTCTGCAGCCCCCTCTCTGTTTTATGGTCCCCTAGCTTCATTACAGCTTCTCTCCATCTCTAGTGACTCTACGTTACCAGAAGTTGGATGGCAGGTTTGGCACAACCAGTTTCAACCACGCCTCCCTGGCAGATGGCAAAGATCACCATGTGATGCTGCACGCCAGCGGTCTACAGCACGGCCCACATCGCTTCAACATCTATGTAGACTGCAGACTGGTGCACACTTTGGATGATCTGCCGGCTGCGTTTGGGTCACTCCCACCTGGCCCTAACAGGGTGGCACTTAGGACCCTGCAGTCAAGTAGGCAGGTAAATATGTTTACTTTAAAGAGTATTTTTGCTGTAGAGATGTACCGCATAGAAACACAGTAGAATAAATATTGCAGCATAGGTAAACATAAATACTGTTTGTATCATGCTTGAGAGATTTATGTCAAACACATATCTTTCAAATTGTTTAAGTTGTCTGTATCTTGTTTTTCTGTGTAAGGATGAACTGACAGACTTGAAGCTGGTGGTAGGGGACACCATAGACAATGTGGCCACTCTACAAGACTGTAGCATGGGGCAGGGTGAAGCTCTGCAGCTGCTGGGTGAGAGGAGAGTGTTAATTTCTGACTATGACATTACCTGACACACTCATACATTTTTACTAAAACCTGGCAGGTGTTCAGGTTTTGAATTAGTTTGGTTTTCACACGGCACTGTTACCAGATCTGATAGATTTAAAAGGTTGTGCAAAATATCTTGACCTTTAACACATATGAATCAATTCCTAAACCTATTCTATTTTTTTCAGACATAAATCAGTATAACAGTATAGAGTTATCTGCCTCTCTAATCCTGCTTTGTGAAATCCTCTTAGGTATCCAGGGAGGCAGGACCATTCACGACCAGGCCACCATACTGGAGCTAAAGAGCATGATGTCTGAGATGAAGGAGCTACTCCAACAGCAGGTAGCTGTGTGTCATCCCGATGAAAACACACAAAAACAAATATTGAACCTGATCAAAAGACAGAAGTTTGGAAGCAACATAGTCATCAATAGTTTGATGACATTTGTATTTGACACCTCAATGGCTCCATTTTAAAATCAAATGAATGCTGAGGGAAAATGGAACAAAGGTCCACATAGTCACAGTAGGAGTCATCTGTCACAGTGATTGACTCAAAAGTTACAAGATGAAAAGAGTGAAGAACAAAACATTCAAATCACAATTACAAAGAGATGATGAGCACATAGAAGTTGAAATGTGTTATACAATTCCTCAACAGGGTAAAAAGAAGGAATTTATTAAGATTTACTTCTTTTTTTTCTTCTTTTTTTTGGGAATCTGGGTAACAGAAAATGTGGAGAGATCAGTGGTTGTTTTGGAAGAGTTGGATTGCCTATTTTTAAGGAATTTGGGCAGATTTACAACCATTTGGAATTTCCTTTTTCTTCTGAATAAAGATTGGCTCTGCAATAAAATCCACTGTTCATAATGAAAAGTGAGAATCCAGACTGTTAGGACTTAGTGATTTTCTGGATTTTCAAGACTTTATGGACCCTCAGGAATAGATATCAGCTGAGTTTAAGTGAAAATCTGAACCAGATAGGAGTGGACAATTTCAGATGATCATAATTTGAAATAGAGGATTTGTTCGGAGATAAGGCATCAAAAAGGGAGCTTGAGGCAATAAAATGCTTATTAAAACATTCAAGCATCTGTGTGGTGAGATGCTTGAGTGGTGAGAAAATCCTTGATGTAGGGAAGCCACTTAATGGATCTTGCCAATCCTTTGGTCATATCTCATTCAAAGAAAAATGGTATGTTAAAAGATAACATTCAAAATGTTCTCTTTTAGTATAAGCTGTTCAATGATAACACAGTTGTACACCAACACATTTTATCCTGACCAACAGTAACTCACTCACTCACTGCACTCTGTCTCTTCCTGGTTAAGATTAAGGAGACCAATTTTCTGAGGAACACCATCACAGAGTGTCTTGCATGTGGTAAGCAGCAGGTTTTTCAGTCTTTTCCAAACTACTGACAACGTCACATTTCAACAAATTACGTAAATATTTGTCTATGTGTGTGTTCAGGTCTCGGAGGAAGTCCAACCAACACAGGTCAAGATCCATCTTCAGGTGCAGGTCCAGGCCAGTTTGTCAAACAACCTCAGTCTTTAACTCAGTGTCGACTTGGGACCTGCTTCAGACAGAACATGTGCATCCGTACAGAGTCAGGGGGTTTCCAGTGTGCCCCCTGTCCTGATGGATACACAGGAGATGGGGTGCACTGTGATGACGTAGATGAGGTATTATTATGTGCTCTTTTGTGCCTCTGAAACTCTGTATGACCACAAGTGAAATAACTAGTTACTAGTGGTCATCTGCTGTTTTTTTGGATGTTTTAGTGCCAGTTTAACCCATGTTTCCCTGGTGTGAGGTGTGTGAACACTGCTCCAGGGTTTCGCTGTGAGAAATGCCCTCTGGGATACACCGGACCAGAGATAAATGGAGTGGGAATATCCTATGCAAAGTCAAACAAACAGGTGCACCATCCACATTAGTAGGAAAACAGCTTATATATTATTAAGCTTATCAAAAACAGTCTATGAATATTGTTTTTCATGTTCTTTACAGGTGTGTGAGGATATCGATGAGTGTATGGGCCCACCTGAGAATGGAGGCTGCACTGCCAACTCACACTGCTACAACACTGCTGTAAGACCACTTGGACATGCTTTAGGGTTTAAATCACACTCTCTTGTGGAAGAAGGGTCCTGGTTTCTGACTCTGTGCTGTCCTCACCAGGGCTCCTTCCGCTGTGGAGAGTGTAAAGCTGGTTTCACAGGTGACCAGGTGAGAGGCTGCCAAGGCACCAGGTTTTGCCCCAATGGTGAACCCAACCCCTGTGACGCCAACGGCGAGTGTATTGTGCAGAGAGATGGCAGCATTACCTGTGTGGTAAGAATTCAGAAAATATTGACATCTTATTCACACACCTGTATCAGGAATTCTCATAATAATATCTCCTGCTATGCTGTTACTTTATTTTGTGTGTGTTAGTGTGGCGTCGGTTGGGCAGGCGATGGTTATGTGTGTGGAGTGGACACTGACATTGATGCACATCCTGACAACAATCTGCAGTGCAAGGGCAGCAACTGTAAGAAGGTACTCATTTCTACATTCCCTATCCTCTCTTGCATTTAATTAACCATAGTAACAAAAAATGAATGCTGTGTGTCTGTGTTTTCCTGTGATGTTTCCAGGACAACTGTGTGTTTGTGCCAAACTCTGGCCAAGAGGATGCAGACAGGGACGGGTTGGGTGACGCCTGTGACGATGATGCAGACAGCGATGGCATTGTTAACATAGATGTAGGTGACATTTTTTCACAGGTCCACATTTCTACATTTTATCACTAAGACCATGCACTATGAATATGTCTGTCTGTTCCAGGACAACTGCTGGCTGGTTCCTAATGTGAACCAGAGGAACAGTGATAAGGATCTCCATGGTGACGCCTGTGACAACTGCAGAACAATCGAAAATCCGTCCCAGAGAGATACAGACAAGGACGGATTGGGAGATGAATGTGATGATGACATGGATGGGGATGGTATGTGTGTTTTGTCAATGTCAAATAAGTATTATATTCACATAGTTATACATAGCTATACATCCCTTGTATTCAGATAACTGGCTGCAACTAAATTGCCAAATTTTTGTATTGACAGTATTTTTGTCAGAGTGTCTGAAAAAGTGTCAATAGTGTGGGAGGTATAGTAACTTGATCATTACTGCTTTTATTGCATTACTTAGAGGTAACGCAACCAAATGGCTGATTATTGCATTAAAAGAGTCATCCAAACTACACAGTCTAGACTTGTCTGTAAGACCCTCACAAGCTTGTTCAGAAGAAAGTGCGGACATTTTTGTTTTTTTCACTGGATTGGCAGTGCTGTATCTGTTCAAAATATCCTCTTGGCCTTTTTTTGGAGTCTGTTTCCAATTCACATCCTCTACCAGTTAGATCACTGACTCTCAGGCAAATGTTAAAATGTTCCAACTGGAATTGCGTTGTGTTATGATACAATCTTTTCTCACATACTTCACTTGATTGTCCTTTTAGAACACCTTTTATTTGTTCCACTGGAAACTACGTTTTTAACTGTGCTTTTGTGTGTGCCCTTAACTTTACCTGTGCTTACGGAGATTGCATGTTTAGACTGTGTTTGGTGACCACTATTCATTCATTTTGGCAGAGCTCCAGTCTCTTGATCATTTGGTTATGTCTTCAACTCCAAGGCTGGATTGCTTAGTGCTTGGTCATGTCTGTCTCTCTCTAAAAAACATTTTTCCATGGTAAGCCTCCGCCAGGCACTGAAGGCCACTGGAAACTATTTCAGATTTGTCTTACACAAACACTGCCATCTGCTGATACATTTGACAGATTGTTTCTGAAGGCTGCGTTCTGACTTGCTTTTTGTTATTTTCCTGTCAAGGCTTTTACACATCAAGCCAGTACTAAAGAGCTGAATTGTTTATGATTCTCAGGTTTAAAGAATATCCTTGACAACTGCCCGCGAGTCCCCAACCCAGACCAAAAAGACAGAGACAGCGATGGGGTGGGAGATTCTTGTGACAGCTGTCCTGATGTGGTCAACCCTAATCAGGTAACAAACTGAACAACTTAAAGCAGATTAATCTGCAGCCATAAATCTAACCAACTGTGCATTTTTTCCACCTACAGTCTGACTCAGATGACGACCTTGTAGGAGATACCTGTGACGACAACATCGACAGGTAGATGCCCACCGTCATCTTTAAAGATGTATAAAGTCATGATATTTGCTTTACCTGTCTTCCATTCTCTTTGTCAGTGATGGCGATGGCCACCAAAACACAAAAGACAACTGTCCTACAGTCATCAACTCCTCTCAGCTGGACACTGACAAGGATGGAATGGTTTCAAACTCTCTCTTTTTTCCTCTAACATCATCCTTGAGTTCAGTTGCGTAATAAGTAGATGAATAGATGGCTCTGTGTTTAAACTGCTCCCACTGTCTCACTTTATCTTGTAGGGAGACGAATGTGATGATGATGACGATAATGACGGCATACTAGACAATGATGACAACTGCAGATTAGTTCCCAACAAAGACCAAATTGACTCAGATAGTGAGTATCACTCCAAGTTTGTCAATGGGTGTGCACGTGGTGTTACTGCTGTTTGAATCCTTTAACTGAAGAGCTTGTATCTCAGATGACGGAGTGGGAGACGCATGCCATGGAGACTTTGACAAGGACAACGTGATTGACATAGTCGACCACTGCCCAGAGAACGCTGAAATCACCCTGACTGACTTCAGAGCCTATCAGACTGTAGTGCTGGACCCGGAGGGAGACTCTCAGATAGACCCCAACTGGGTGGTTCTCAACCAGGTGACCAAATAGCCAAAGTTCAGCCCTCATCCCTGGCTACCCTCTGTTATATCTGCATCTGTGATTGAATGGGATTTCTCACACCGCACTTCTGTTTACTGCTGTACTGGATAGTACAATTTGAACACCAGATTATTTTAGATAAAACTTTGATTATTTTGTTCCCCAACAAGTGAGTCCAAAAAACAAACTGAAGCCACTACTTTGTCCTGACAGGGCATGGAGATAGTTCAGACCATGAACTCTGACCCTGGCCTTGCTGTTGGTAAGTATTGACTACCTTCATTCTGTCACCCAAGGTTAAACATTAGGATATTTTTCTATTTTGTCTTCTGATGTTGTTTTGTGTTTCCACTCTGTCGTCCTTATCTGTAGGCTACACAGCATTTAGTGGGGTTGACTTTGAGGGAACATTCCACGTGAACACCGTGACAGATGATGATTATGCTGGCTTCATCTTTGGTTACCAGGACTCGTCCTCCTTCTATGTGGTCATGTGGAAACAGACTGAACAAACCTATTGGCAGGCTGCGCCCTTCAGAGCTGTTGCTGAGCCAGGAATACAACTCAAGGTGTGTCTGTAGGTTTAGTGTTTCCTGTCTTCATCTGTGGTCAGTATCATTTTCCCCTACCTTATTCTGTGTCTTTACCGCCAGATGGTGAAGTCTAAGACAGGACCTGGTGAGTATCTGAGAAACTCCCTCTGGCACACAGGACATACCCCCGACCAGGTACGTCTCTTGTGGAAAGACCCCAGGAACGTGGGCTGGAAGGACAAGGTCTCCTATCGCTGGTTCCTCCAGCACAGACCACAGGTTGGATACATCAGGTACAGACAGACACATAAACACTCAGAGACATCCACACTCACACTTTACAAAGTGACTTACTATATTCACCCTCTGTTTGAACCAGGGCTCGTTTCTATGAGGGTCCGAACCTGGTGGCAGACACAGACGTGATAATAGACACCAGCATGAGGGGTGGGAGACTGGGCGTGTTCTGCTTCTCTCAGGAAAATATCATCTGGTCCAATCTTAAGTATCGGTGCAATGGTGAGTATTTCTGAGTTGAAGGTGTTCCAGTCAGCCACTTCAGCTGTACATACGCTGTCATGTTTATGAGATTATTTTTGCTCCCCACAGACACTATTCCTGCTGACTACGAGGACCTCAATGCCCAAAACACAAACTAAAGTCAGAGAAGAGTTTTCTATCAAGGAAAAGAGTTGACATCTGCTGAAACCATCGATAAAAGGAACAATAAGACGAAGAATGTAGCGGACATGAGTTAGAGAAAGAAAGATGAAAGTGAGAGGGAATACGGAGGACAGTATTTTAACTTTGTTATTGCAATGACAGGGTCTCAGAGGAACATAATTTTGGGCATTATATACTTCTTCCTAATGAAGTGTAATTGAAACGTTGAATAAGACTTGTATAATTCATCAGCAGGTTCTGTGTATGTTTATGCAATATCAGATACAGTTTTCTCATCATTTAACAAGAGTACAGTTAAAAATGCAATACTGTTATGACTATTCTGTAAATGCAATATCTGGAGCATTTCACAACATTGAAGCACGTTATAGTTTATATAATCCTTTCTTCTTACACAAGACTGTTGCATGGTGTTCATCTGTGTCAAGGAAATTACAACAGCAAATAAAAACACCACATGGCGTTCAATGGATGTTTTATTGAAAGAGTGTGAACAATGTGAACCAACTGCATGTCACCCACATTTCTGTATTTCAAACACATTACTTGGTCAAAACGTAGTTCTGCAGGTTATGCTAGTATACAGCCTTCACAGTGGATAATGTTTCATGTTTTTTTTTGTTTTTTCCTGTAGTTTGATATTAAAGCTGCAGAGCACCATTTCATTTTCTACATTCATACCAATAATTAAAATGCAGATTTTTTTCAAATGACATAATTTGCAGGTATATAAAGCATAAAATGAAAATGTCCACAGATCACACAACTTTAGCCAAAATGTACATATAAGTTATTATAAAACATATGTTAGGATACAATTAGACAACAGAAAAAAATATTGAGAAAGATGATGGACTTGCAGTTGAAATATAGATTTTTTTTAAATTTTTTTTATACAATACAAAAAAATCTGTTACACAGGTACCTAACACGGTCTTAATGGGAATTTTAATTCTGCAGTAAACTCAACAGCCAGTGTTGAATAACTCAAAAATAAAAACACTCATGCTACCTTCTTCTGACCACCATTATGAGCTGAAACATGTAACAAAGACAAGGCAAAAGGCCTTTTAACTGTACAGAAAACAGCTAATTTATGTGTCAGTGTGTGCATGCAAGTGCATAATGTTCTTATACCTATATATACACTTTACCGTTTCTGTGTAACAGACAAAACAATCTGATTAGAGTAGTTTGTAGTTTTCTTATATCTACCTTTGGCAAACGTTTCCTCATCTGTGACACTTGGGCTCTTCCAGCTGATTTAAAGAGCACTGCCTTGTACAACTGTGATGGGGAGTGGAAATGTTGTACAAATTATATGAATTTTTCTAAGAAAAGATTTGGCTCAAAGGGAGCACTGAGATTAACAAAATCTTAAGTGGTGCTTCACAACAATGGGTGTCTATAATATCGAAAAGAGTTTGTTCCATTGCATAGAAAACTTCTACAAAAGGCGCAATATAACAAAGCATAAACACATACAGCTTACACGAGAGCCTGAGAGATGAGTTTTTAAACATTGTCAGGGACAAATCTAATTCAATTTACACCACATTCCTTCACAAAATGATTCTAGTACTTGAAGACACACTTAAATTAATATACAATTTCTCTTGTAACATTTATAAGTTGAAATAAATTTGTCCCAAAACTTTGCTACAACTTTATGGGCCAACTGAGCATAAGTGAAATGTTTGGCTGGGAGTAAAAGCGAGACACACACAGGGAATACTTACAAAATGTACTTTCAAGTCTGAAATGATCAGGGAATCTATAGAGGCTGTAGTCTCTAATGTGACTCAACTCCCATGATGCAATTTCAAACCATAAAGTAATACAAAACTCCAGAAGTCAGTGGTAGTAAAAAAATAAGAAAAAAATTACCTTCAAGGTATTAACAGCTTAACATTGTAAACACAGTAAAATAATCACTAGTCTATAAAACAAAAAGGCAACAGATAATCCTCCATTTCAAACGCTGAGGGTAGTCTAGGGTTGTGTTTCAAGGTAAAGGGGTATGTGGTGGTCCCTTGGCTCAGCCTGAAAGCTACTGCCTGGCCACAGCCCAGGAATAAGAGTAGTGTGGTGTAGAGATGTGTATCCTAGGCCTCAAAGCGCTTGGGGCAGACCATGGGAGCAACGAGGGTCCACATGTAGACGATGAGACACACCCAGCAGGAGGCCATTTTGATCCAGAAAACTGACCAGCTCCCATCCAATAGCTTCTCAATTTTATGGTCATCAAAACTGGAAAAAGAAGCACATAGTCAGAGAACTGAGAAAAAAGCTGGACACATTTTTGTTTTCAACCCCAACTAATGGCCTAGCAATCTTAAAGGGGAACTCTACTGATTTTCCACATCAAAGTCTGTCTACAGGTCTTGGGGATTTCTACTCCATTTGTGAGAAAGGTTGAATAAAGACTTTTGTGGCTCCAGAGAGAGCCACCTGCTCATCATGTCTGCCTAAAGCTAGCAGCTTGAGGCTACATTGGCACTGCTTGCATAACACACCTAAATCTGTATAGTAGGTTAAAGGCTGCAGCGAGTGGTGACAGCAGAAACAATCTGGGAAAATAAGATAACATATTGTCACCTTTTGAGAAGATATGGCGAACATGTCAGTAAATTGATGCATATTTCCACATCCATCTAATATGGAGCAACATTGACATTAATTTATATGTATGCTCTTAGAGCTTGGACTTCAAGAAAACAGCCTGCTGCCAAGAACAATGCTAGGCGAGCAAGTAAGAGGGAACCAAAGAACTAAAAGGTGTGTGCTGTAAAAAACAAACAATTAGCTGAAATATGCTGTACAGCTCTGTCAATCTGAAGGGGAACTGCAGAGTCTGGTGATAATTCTGTGGGGATGGATCACTATGAGTGACCCCTTTGCCACTACACAGTCATTTGATCCACTGTTATTACAAAAATATAGATTTTAGCCTCATTACACAAAAAACACAACCTAAAACAAAGATCACACGAACCTTAATCAGATTATTT
Organism: Scomber scombrus; assembly: GCF_963691925.1. NCBI lineage: Eukaryota > Metazoa > Chordata > Actinopteri > Scombriformes > Scombridae > Scomber > Scomber scombrus. The sequence goes on from NC_084973.1 coordinate 14,930,625, forward strand.
TAGAATGAGGCCACTACAGACATTTTAGCACATATGATAATATTAACAATGTCCCTGCCAGCATACACCATACAAGAATCCTGGGAAATGGATAATAAATAGAATATAGTCTTTATTAATTATTAAGGTACCAATAGAGTTTTTAACCAATAGCAACAACTGGATCCCTGTTTTTCTTGTTTCATTGAGGCACACAAGGATGTATGCCAAACAGCATAGTTTGCATCCTGTAACTGGTTTGATGCTGTGGCAGAAAAAACACACCAAGAAATGTTGCAATGAGCCATAAAAAGGCAGTGAAGATTGACAACAAGCAAAAATAGATAAACACTGGTAAACAATGCCTGATTTTTTTGTGTGCAAATGTTTAATGAGGAAGAAAATGCACACACTTGCTATACCTCACAGACACTCGCAATGCATTTTAGTGAGAAACACTGAATGTACTGTAAACACAACTTGTGTGTTTCTAAGAAAGAAACCCAGAGGGCAACTTCCTCAGGCAAGTTGTTTCTCACTCAAAGAGCTATAACAGAGAAAACACACTTTGTTGCCTGTGATAACCCACTCTCTCTCCCCATGTTTCACATCTACCTCTACACTGTTAACATCACATCATATAAAGACACAACATGCCAATAAAGATGGCTCTACCAGAGGACCAAAAGGTGCAATCTGTCTGGAGTTTGAAGGTCAGAGATGCCAAAAGGACATTTCTACTTCTGTTCTCCACTGCCTACAAGCTATTGTCTCAGTCCAAAAATCCACAGTAACTAGTGTATTTCATGTAAATACCCATACGCTATAAACCCATTGCCCAAGCACTGCACCACAATCAGAAAGCACGTCACAGTGAGTATCACTTACTGGAACCAATTGGTGACGGTCATCATGACATACAAGGAACCCAGGAAGAAGACAAAGTGGAAGTAGGTGTAGCTATAGATGGTTCCCTCTCGCTCATCATATATCACATTCTGGCCTGAACCTGTTGTCTCCTCATCATAGTCATCTAAAAAAAAAATTAAAAATAAAGGCACACATTAAATCATGTAAAGCAGATGTGGGTCAAGGACATTTTTAATATGTGAAAAAGTCTAAAACTATGACTTCAGAAATTACGAATTACATTTAACATCTAAGCAGAGCAAAACGTATCGTAAAAGTGGTGATATGTCTCTGATATTCTGGTTATATTTCTGACATATGATTGTGTTTTATTTCCAGCAGGGGGCAGTGCAAGCCTACCAATAATCCCACTTTCCTGCTTGTCCTGCTTCACTGTGTCATACTAACCTCCTAGTAACAGTGACATCATCTGTGTTTGCTGACCAATACTTTCTCACCATCCTCAATCTGGCTGAGGAATAGCAATGAGCATAGCTGTTCTGTATGCAAACACTACCATTGGGAACATATGCATACACACTGAACAGGCTGGAGAGAGCAGGGGGAAAGAGGGGAAAGGGAAAAAAAAGATGCGATAGTGAAGAAGAATGATTTGACTTTCCTCACCTGTGTCATCTCCAAAACAGAAACAGCAGCGAGCTCTCTGTAGGGTAAAGAAAAACATACAGCTTACACCCAGCTGGAATTTAATATTTTAAATGAATAGACATATATACTTAATGTGTCTTGGGCCTAATTTGTTTAATAAGGATGGTCTAATTGAAAGTGCCTGGTCAGTAGGACTGTCAAGTCCTGTTAATCTGTTTGAACAATGTGCATATTTCATTAAACCACACAGTCAGATCTGAATATTTGTGCATTTACCTCAGTCTCTGGCTCACTGTTCCTACACACTCTGAGAGCTGCAGAGCTTCGCCTTGTAGTGGATGTCAAGCTAGAGGGGGGGAGGAGAAAGAGAAGAGAAACAGATATAAAGACAGATGGAGGGAGAGAAAGGTTATAATTCCGTCACTACGTATTTTTTTCCAGTGATCTGCAGTTTCAGATTGCTTCAGAGTCTAATTCCTTCTTCTTAAGGGAACAACCATAAGAGACATGATGCCTCCACTTGATTGGAAACACATGTGGGCAAATGCAAAAAAGCCATAGCTCTCGTCTCTCACACCATTAGCTCAGCCACAGGCAGTCATGCACTGCCTCTCCAGAGTCAAAGCCAATCAAAACTACCCTGTCTCTGTTGCTACAGTCTGCCGTCAAATACATTACTTTTATTTCACATTACCAGTAACAGAAATGCAGTCAATGGGTTTAGATTGTAGTCTTGGCATAATCTCTGAATTCTGTAAATTCAAGAACATTACACTTGAGAGATATAACATTACAGTGTGTACACATTGAGATAAGGGAAAAAGGAGAAGTGAGGTGTGTGTGTGTGTGTGTTTTACCAAGAGTAAAGGACACAGCCAAACAGGATAACGGTTCCCAGAGCTGTTACAATCTTCTTGTCACTCTCTGACCCAGAGTTGAAGGGAAACACACACACTGTTGTGTTTGTACCATCTATCTCCACCACTAGACAGAAAGAATGCACAGACAGAGATGGATGGGGTGAAAGGAGAAGTAGAGAGAATTGTAAGGGGTAGAGGGATTGCAAAAGATTCAGGGGGTGTGTGTGTATTTTGGCACAGTGTTTGCAGAGGGGAGAGAATAAGGGGGAGGGAAAATGGAGAGATAGTACAACATATAGTAAGTACAAAAGCACCAAGGAACAGTATGTAGTATAACTGAGTGGGACTAGGTGTGTGCTGATATTAAATATTTATCCTAAGATTATCTTTACAAGAGTGTGTTTGCATAGAATATTATCTTGATAACTACTGTGGAAACACGAGTGCTGTAGAGATGGAAATGTACTAAGACCTCAGACTCACGAAGATTAATTTGTTTTATGAATCACATCTAAAACTCCCAGTGAGGCTTTGAATTTTTCATCTTTATCATAGCGCTCTTAATGCCTCATTATAGAAAGGCCTCATTGTGTGTTATGTTTTCATCCCTTTGTGTAAAACCATTGCTTTTCATAGAACTGTAAATTTGTGTACATATGTATATTTTTGTATGTAAAGCATATAATAATGATAGAATTTACCCAAATAAACCAAAATCCAAATAATCTGAGCGAGAGGTGTTCTTTCTTTTTTTAAAGTCTCTCTTTTAGTGCCTTAAGTAGTATTGGTTTTGTTTTTAAATATATGACTCAGAATCAATATTATTAAAAGCATGCAGCTGTCAATAAATTTAGGAATATTTGTATTAAACATGTATACATATATACTCACTTGGATGAATACCTAATATATAACTTTTTGTAATTTCTTTAAATCCCAAAACTTCATATTACTACTGAAATAATTCTTAATTATCTTTAAACACTATTATAACAAAGGTCACTTTAACAAAAACAAAAAAACGTCAAACTTATTTTTAAGCATGATATATATTAATATAGATTACTATCCTACTCTGAAGTTTAACAGTTGTTTGACTGTAAAATTTGTAACAAGAGCAGTGTTATAAATGTCATCCCTGTACAAATACAAATCTAATCTTTTACTGATTGATGGAAGCTGAAATGCAAAAGTGGCTGTGATTTCTAGGTGAAGATGGGTTTTTGTTCATACTCACTTTCTTTTGGTTTGCTGGAGAAAGCAGAGAAAGTGAGGTACATGACGTAGACACTGATGACACCTGGCTGCAACAGGCCTGATGTGGGCTGCACTGCAGGGACACAGGTAAACAGGATACATGTAAAAAAAGAAAAATTAAATATAACTGGCTATGCTGGCAGAGATTCCTAAGTTGGTGCCTGAATGTTTTACAAATATTGCAAGTAATAAAGCCAACAGTCTAACTTAACACTTATCTCATTATGCTATTTTTTAAAATTGTATTCAAAATGCATTACTATTTGTGGATTTCTCTGTGATGAAACATGCATCTTTCTATAAACACCACCTAAATATAAAAGGCTGTAATTTCATTTACATTACAGTCAAATGAGATCATGTGCTTGAAAGTAAAGATTCTCACGTTTCTGTATGCATGGGGAGATTGCCAGCAGGGATACAATAAGACAGAGGCTGCCATTGATGCCCAGGAAGATCTTGTTAAGCAGACAAGCCTCAGGATGGGTGTAGAACAGACCCATGAAGACTACAGCTCCCACTGCGAAACTGAAGAGCACCAGAGTCACGAAGGCCAAGGCCGCATACCACAGGCGGTTATACTTCACTCCTGAACTCCTGCAGACAGACACAGAGAAAGGGACAGAAAAAGAAGACAGCAGAAAGCAAAAACATAAGATGAACATGGGTAAAGCAAATTAAATAAGTAAAAAAGTTCAACGGAATTGCAGGAAAGAAAGAAAAAAAAGAAAGCGTACACAGGAGAGCTGGGCCAAAAGGAATATCAAAGAAAAGGAAGAATTGCAGTATGTTTGGTGAGTTACTCTTGCAACCCGAGGAGAAGAGAAGACAGGTTTATGGCCACTTGAGTGCTTTCACATCCGTTTTACTTGGTCTGGACATGTAAGGTTTTACTAAACAAAAGAAACAGGGTTCATGTGCACTTACAAATACATATTGAGAGGTTTAAATTTACTGCATTGGTTATCAAACTATTAAAAGTTTCTGAAACAATCTGCTGTGGTGTGTCAGGTTGTGTAAAGCGGAAGGAAAGGGGAAACTCAGTACTCTCCTAAACCACATGCATCCTGTGAATCTGCACGGCGCCGGCCTGCTGCCAAGCCTCCCTCCACCCACAAAAACACAAAGCTTCATTACTCCCCTTTTCCTAACTTTTTTCCATTTAAATAACCCCCAAGAAGAATACCATCCACCCTCAGTTTCTCAATAACAAATAAAAATCCCAGCATTGTTCTTATTTTCGTCCTTGCTTTCGTGAGTGAACCGGACACTGGGACAGGAGCAGAGAGAAGAGATGTTGCTCTCACCAGTTTGTGTTCCATCTGTGTGCAAACTCCACCAACAGCATGAGCTGGATGAGCAGGAAAAATAATCCGCCAGCAACTCCTACATAGCGCCACACTATTGCAAAAAGAAGGAGAGACAGGAAAATCATTATAGAAATGAGAAGGTTTACATTACAGCTGTAATAAGATGTTGCACTTTCAAGAGCACTGAAATTATATTATAGGGGACATATTGTAGGAAGGGAGATTTCCATTTGGTTATAATGTAGGTCTAGATGATATATAAATACTATGAAAGTGTCAAAATGTTCTGCTTAGTTACAGCAGTCTTCAACATTTTTGGTGGTGTGCTTCAGTCAGAAAACAGTCAGCCAATCAGAAGATAAGGGCATTGAGAAGACAAAAAAAGGTTGTTTCAGGCTGAGTGAGACAGAGGGGCTGCTTATACAGCTGTAATTAGCTGATTTATGATTAATCTCAGGTAATGACATAACGATTTAAATTTTCAGGTGATTATACACTAAATTAAAACATACTTAAGAAACATTCCATTTCTGCCAATAGATCCCCCTACAACTTACACATTGATCCTTGAACTAATAGAACATGTAACCAGCTTTAAAGAAAATATCACAGCACTGCATCTGTATTGTGCTGAGTGTCCTGTCTTTACCTTCCAGAAAGGTTTCCTCTTCTGGGAGGAAGAAGCCTCCAGCACAACACGCCACCAGCACGATGAACTTCAGTAACCAGAACCTGACATTGAAAGCAATGACGATATTAAAAGTTGCTCATGAGAAAAGTGGAACAAAAAACCCAACCCCCCAAAGTTCAAGTATAATAAGTCCAAAAATCCAGCTGACAGAACAGTCTCAGCCAGACTTAATCAGAATTTTAATAATTTTGGAAAAGAGATACAAGTTTACATACTTTTGTTAGATTACAACTTGTTTATTCGTAGAATGAAGGTAACTGCACACATTTTTCACTTTAAGATTGTTTTTTTTTACTTTTCAATTTATACTTTTAAGAGTCTAAAGATATTTGACTATTTTATTTTAACTATACTCTTACCCGTTATGTACGGCTGCCCTGCAGCCTGTGCTGTTGTTGACGCGTATGGTGAAGAGACAGAAGAATAAGAAGAAGCAGGACATGCCGAAGCAAACCTTGTAGACGGCAGAGTAACCAACCAGAGTCTTGCAGTTCTCCCCTGCATTCAACTTCTCGCACAACTCACTGTAGAAGGGGATCTGAATGACAAAATTCACAAACCCAAAATACTTTGATTAGCTGATCGCTGGGTTGTAACACACCCCCTCACCCCCCAAACAGCACCTCTGCTCATGTTTGTGTAGTACATGGCCTCAGTGAAAAGGTCCAACAGTGTCTATTCTAAGTGTCACGCCTCTAAAAGGAGCAGAAAGAGAGAACAGGCAGCGACAACAACCTCTATTTCTCTCCTTGAAGCTCTCTTTCATCCCTTGTTCTCAACAGGCTGTTAGAGGGGCCTTACAACTAACTGTCAGTGTACACAAACAAAAGACACAGATGAATAAATTAACCGCCTTTTATCAGCAAGTGAGGGGGACTGGGAGGAGCAGAGAGTGCACAAGCAAGACAGAAAGATCGGGAGATGGTGAGAGATTCATCTTAAGTAAAGCTCCACACTTTACTTCAGCCTACAATGGGCTGCATAAAAAAGAACAGAGCAAAACTGAATGCAGTAAAGTCGATCAGGACTTTGCTGTGGCCTTCAGCAGAAAATTACAAGTGCTTAGGTGGCGCAGTGCCAACAGAAGAGATGGCCTTTGAATTTGATAACCACAGAATGGAGACTAAAATATCCGTTCCTTTCACTGCTGTCTTCAATTGTAGAGCCACGAGTCAAAGTTAAACAGAGGTGCATTTTTGAAAGAGATACAGATCTTTCATTTCAGATGGTTTGCTTATTGGAAGAGTATTTTGGTCTATAACGTTGTACACATGGTACAACGCGAGTGGATTGAGTTGTCATCACCTCAATGTGTAGCACAGTCCACAGCCAGATCAGTACGTAGAGTAAAAAGCCCGTTTCTGAGCTTTTGTCTCATGTTGAGGACCATATTAGCATGTCCATAGTGCTGTGATTAAGAGGGAAAGGGGCTGGCTGTTTCAGACTGCTGTAAATCTCTTAAGAAAAGACCAGTGCTCTCATATGCACAATGGCTGCTCTTTTAGCTGAGACTTCCCACTGTGCAGTGTGAGTGACAGTGTGTTTGTGTGTGCGTGTACGTGTTTGCATTTGTGTGCAAGTCAGCAGGCTTTGCGTGGGGCTATCAGAGGCCATTTTGTGCCTAGATGGGCCTTTTACAGGGTTTCACTCTCATAAGGAGACGCACAGTAGGGAGTTGTTTTAATACAGTACTGTAGACACTGGCAGAGGGGAAAAGAGCAAAAAAAAAGAGTGGTGGAAAAAATGGCGCATTCTGTAGAAGAAGCTTGCAGTCGTTGTCATAGTAACACAGTCTGCTGAAGGTTTTTTCTTAGGGTGAAAATAAAAGAAACATCATCATTTCCTCTTTTGTCTTCCAGTGTTTGCTGAGACGTACTGTGCATACAGTATTGTGCCTAGAAACTGGAGCATGACTTCTGAAGCTCAGATTCAACTGTTAATATAAGCAGACAGAGGGATGAGAGGGCCACGTATGAGGATATCATCTCTAACATCTTGTGTCTGAATTTACAGTCAGACTCACCCAGATGGAATTCCTCAGAAACAACTACATAAAGAGTCAGTTTGAAAATAAAGCTGCACTGGGAAGTGAAAAAAAAAACAATAAAAAACTGCAGACCCCCTGTGCATCTTCTTGAACTTCAGATGCTAAGTGGGCGGTTATAAACAAAAAGCTGGAGATTCAGCCTCCTCGACTATGGCTTACTACTGTGAAGATATATATATGTGATCTCCAGGTAAAATATTGGTATGTCTGCTTTGCCTGTAGCAAAGCAACAGTATATATCTTTCATAAAACCCATTTCAAAATATGTATGGATTATGTGTAACCTGCAAATACGCTCTGCTCCATGTCAATATGTGTTTCTATGACAGCACTCTACTGTCAGATGACACTCATTTTATGTACGGTAGTTAATTTTTGCAAAGCGAAGTCTGGGGAGATACTGGGGACATAGCGATAGACCAACAGTCACAATATTGAGGCTACTGTTGACTTGGTTACCAACCTCTGAGCCGACCCCACTCTTCTATTCGCAAACCAACTACAGAATTAAGACATTTAAGTTGGATAATGGATAATTTAAACGTACAAAGAATAGATATCACAGACATAACTTATATTGCCTTGTATGTGGTTTATTCTTCACTACCTTTTTACATTAACACTTTCAAACATAATTTAATTCAATTACATCTGTGGATATCTGACACACACACACACACACACACACACACACACACACACACACACACACACACACACACACACACACACACACACACACACACACACACACACACACACACACAGAGAAAGACTTGAAGTCCTGCTCTCTGTGTGTTTAAGGCTGAAGTGATAAACATTTTATAGCAAATCCAGCACTCTGGACCTTGAGAGGAATCACTGTGTAGTGTGCACTGTCCTTCCTTCTTTATCTTACCCATGAGTGGGAGGTGGGCACTTGGGGAAATCAGTGCTGTAGCCTTGGTGTCTGCCTGTTTTGCTACATGCTTTATATGTTTTTTTGTATATTTTTTTTCTACGTCTCTGCTTGACATGCACTTAATCAAAGAAAGGAAACAATCACTATTTATATGTTATTGGTGGAGCGCCTTGGTGGTCGAGCGGTTAGAGCACATGCCACATAATCGCAGTGTCCCTGGTTCGAATCCGGTCAGGGACCTATGCTGCAGGTCATTCCCCTCTCTCTTTATCCCTGATTCCTGTCCACCTCTCTGCCAGGTACTCTCTAAAATAACCCATCCTGCGTTTTTTAGAACTTTTGTGATGTACCTCCTCTGTTTTGTGCATGTTGCGGAAGATTTGCAGAAGAAATTCAGACTTTTATCTATCAGTAAGCATAATAACTTTTGTTTTTGTCAAATTGTATATCATTTGTATTTCTGCTGAAACACTCAAGGTCTTTATATTGCACAGTGTTTCTCACAGTGTCACTATTTAGTGAATGTGTGCAGACAACGGCCTTGTTTCCATCCTCATCCTCCTTGACCTCTCTGCTGCCTTCGATACCATTTCCCACTCCATCCTGCTCTCCCGTCTCTCTGAGCTCATTGGCCTTACCGACACTGCTCTCTCCTGGTTCCAGTCTTACCTCTCCAACCGTAAACAATACATCACTCTGCAAGGCTCCTACTCCACCACTGCAACAGTTATCCATGGCGTCCCCCAGGGATCTGTCCTTGGCCCCCTCCTCTTTACCATCTACTTGCTCCCCCTCGGTCAGATCATCCGCAACCATGGACTCAGTTTCCACTGTTATGCAGACGACACCCAACTGTACGTCAGCACCAAGCCCTCCTCACAACTCCCACCAATACAACTCAACAACTGTCTGCACGATATCAAAACCTGGATGACCAACAACCTTCTGAAACTCAACACCAACAAGACAGAGCTCATGGTGGTGGCCCCAGCACCACTGCTAAGGAAGGTTGGAGACCTCACCCTGGTCATCGACGGCTGTCCCACCTCCCCATCTCCCAAAGTGCGGAACCTGGGCGTCATCCTGGACCCCACACTCTCATTCAGTTTCCACATCCAGAGCATCATCAAATCTGCCTTCTTTCACCTCCGTAACATTTCAAGACTCCGGCCGTCACTCACCGACTCAGTCACAGAAACCCTCATTCATGCATTTGTCACCTCCCGTCTGGACTACTGCAATAGTGTCCTGTCTGGGCTGCCCAACAAAGCCCTAGACAGATTGCAGTATGTCCAGAACTCAGCTGCCAGGGTGTTAACCCACACCAAGCCCTGGCAGCACATCACCCCCATCCTCAAGAAACTCCATTGGCTGCCAATCAAACAACGCATCAGCTACAAAATCCTCCTCCTCACCTACAAATCACTTCACTCACTGGCACCCAAGTACATCACTGACCTCCTCCACCCGTATACCCAGTCACGGTCCCTGCGCTCCACCAGCAAGGACTTACTCTCCACTCCCCGCACCAGACTCAAGACCTTTGGTGACAGGGCTTTCTGTGCAATTGCCCCTACCCTTTGGAACACCCTGCCCCCTCCTATCCGTTCCGCTACTTCTCTGACACAGTTCCAAAAGCACCTCAAAACACACCTCTTCTCTCTTGCCTACCCTCCCTAAACCCCCACCCTGCCCCTACCCCCCTACTCCCACTCTTGTAAAGCGACCTTGGGTATCTTGAAAGGCGCTATATAAATTGAAGTTATTATTATTATTATTATTATACATGTGTGTATTTTGGGGGATTGATACATTACGCTGTGTGATTTGTGTACTCACATTGTCTCTTAACTCCTGCTCCACTGTCGGGGACATCATGATGACACAGATGATGGTAACCAGCAGGAAGTAGAGGGCGTACATGAATCGGGTCCCTGTGGACTGTTTGATCTTAGGGCAGCAGTTGCAGCAGCACGAGCAGGCCGCTGAGCCACAGCAGCAGGCCAGCTGCACACACACAGAGAACAATGGAGAAAAGAGGGAGAGGTGGAGAAAACATTACCATATCAGTTTCTGGATTTTCCACACTGTTGTAAGCCGATTGATACGAACATAATGTATGCAGGGGTATTTGGATAAGGAACAGGATTTAAGTGCTCATTTACAATTATCCCTGTAAACTGCAGAGCCTGCACTTTCACCTTCCTGAAAGAAAGGGAATAAGACAAAAGAAAGTTCCCCAAGATCATTATAGTATTAAAAGACTAACATGCATTTGTTTGAAATAAAAAATTCACTTCAAGCAATACAAATATTTTCTAACAGTGAAAATGGAGAGAAAGAGAGCAGTCGACCAAAGATTTAAAAAATAGTATTAGAGAGAAAAAACATCACATGGTCCTTTTACTGAAATTTCAAGAGAAAACAGAAGTTTGAAGGTTGATTTGAACTACAGCTTTGAAGACAAACTACTCAAACACTGAAGGTTATACAGAGGATAGTAAAGAGTTTAAACAGGACATGAAGGGAGAATAGCAACAGAAGAGGGACCTGCAGGATGGAAAAGACATGCAATATGAGCAGGGTGCACATAAGTTGCAGTAGTTGAAGACTACTGTTGGTTAAACCTTAAAATGTAAACTAAAGACACCTTAAGGTGGTGTCTCAACATGTCTCATCTTTATGAGACTATGTCTTTCATACTGAATGTTCAATGTTACAGTATCTGAGACAGGGACTGTCAGAAACACAGCTTTCACAATCCCACACTACTGCAGGTTGGAAAATACAAGCCTGACTGTCTCTTTGCCCATTCATGGGTTTTATCACAACGGACAAATCCCTCCTTCTCTTTCACAGCAGCAACTCTTGGTCAATATAGACAGTGAAGTCTCTTGTCCGAAAACACACGCACACACACGCACGCACACACATAGTCCTACACAGACCTACTCTGTTTCTTCTGACAGGCTCTCATATAGGAGGACGGTTTCAAAAAGACAGGCCCTGTGTTCTATTTGGGGAAGAGGAGGCTCTATCATTATATAGTATAACATCTGCCTGTTGCCACTCCACCCTGCTTGTGTAAGACTCTTACCCCTCAGCCTGCAGAGCACACAGCTTTGGTGAGAGGTAACCCTTTGTGTTGTGGTCCACAGTTGAGGTGTGGAGCACACTGGGGAGTTCAGGCTTACACGCTCTTTAAATATGTTTTTTGTTTGAGGAAGTGACACAAACTTTGGTAATAATAAAGGAAATGTGCTAGTGCGGGTTACATGCCATGGCTAATCTGATAATATCTTTAAGTAATTCCTGAGCTGTGAAAACTTGTCTCTTAATACAGAACTGTCATTTTGGCATTACACATAACAACTGCAGGAAGACGGGCAATTACTTGCCAACAACTGCTGACCCATCAAGTGAAGGGTGTCATGACTGTAGACTGAAACATCTTTATGAAAGCTGTGTATGGGCCAATGATATCTGTGCCTGATGCATCAATGCACTGAACGTCAACAAAAAAAGTGGCTGTGTGACATATCGTCAGTTAAGGGGACCCATGCATTCGAGCAAGATCAGCTCAATTTGCCTCTCAAATTTAACAGTAATCTTAGCCATTGTCTATGAGTGTGTGTCTTAAGCCGGAGTCTGTAACATGGCCAGGGTGTACTTATGTCGTAAAGCCAGTGTGCAACATAGTCTGATGTGTTGCGTTCCGCTCCAGATGCCAATAATGTGTGGTATGCTGCTTACTCGTGGATCCAAACAGGCACGTGGTCACGATCTAGCTCCTTTTGTGCCCACATGGTTCCTGAGGTTTCCCTGCTGGTCTTTCCTGGATGTCCCACTTAACATATATATATATATGTATAGTTTTTTTCCTCAAGCTTTTCCCATGTTTAATCAAACCTGATTTTCTCTGTAGTAGCTGAGAAAAACACAGCTCTATCGGAGGTTTTCGTTACAGAGGGGTGGATTTAGTCAGTAAAAGTCCGATCAGCTCGACTGACTATGATTCAGATCATAAACTTCAGACATAAACCTTTAAAAAAATGAGTTATCTATCAGATCCTACTGGATCTGCAATCAACACAGTGGGGCACCAAGCATATTTAGGAAGACATGCTTCATCTGCCCAAGCTCTTTTGACAGTATGAGTCAGATGTTTTAATTCAAGCATGAGTAAATAGGTCAACATACAAGGTTCACATCCAAAGTCCATATGCAGTACAGTAGTGCAGACATAAGAGCGGCGTGAAAATATATCAGATCTTGAATTTGTCCTACTCATGATGAGTTATCTGGCTAACAATTGCAGGCGGCAACATAAGACTCCTTTGATGCCGCCAGAGATTTCTGGAGCCAAAATAAACACAACATGAGACCTGTTTAGTCAGTCAAGATTCAACAGGGATGTGTTCATCCTTTCTTGGATAATTGTGGGAGTGAGCATTAAGCTCATTTAGGATGTGAACACAATTTACCAGTACCTTAAGTACTTGAGATGCCATGTGACAGTGAGTATGAAGGACGATTGAAGTTCTGCCTGAAAGCCCGCAAACATATTCCTGCTTCTGTGCATACCCACACTTTTAGCCTAGAATCTAAACCAAGTTGTATATGTATGGCCCCTAGTCTCCATTTAACCACACAAAGCTTAACAGGATAAGCCTTCGTCTCTCTTTGTCTCTGCTGCACCCGCATGTCTCACTCAATGGGCGAGTAATTAACCACAACAGACTGAAAGTAAGCAGGGAAAAACGGGACGATTTAAGCAGTGAGGTGTTTAGATTTCATTAGTTAGGGGGTGTTTCACCAACGCACTGCACACAGCGAGGGGGCCCACAGCAAACTCTGCAGCGCGAAAAGAGGGAGGTCGAGCCAGAAGAGGGGAGAGGGGCGAGAGGAATTCCACCACACACAGATACAAAAAGAGTATCCATGGTAACCAACGCTGACCCTACCCACTTCAGGGCCCATCCACCCCCCCTGCTCCACTGCCCCACCAGCATGTCGACAGGTGGTCGGCGTGTCTGCAGTGTACACCCCTACTTCAATATCAACAGCAACCCCCCACTAGCTTGTCATTCTCACAAGGCTGTCCTGTACCAGACAAATGGGGCACTTTAGCTGATGGCCTGGTCTATCTTTACCTGTCTTAATTTAAGCCGAGTCTCCCTCAACCTTCCACTGTGGGCACAAAGTTTAACTACAGAGTGATTGTGGGACTCTGGAGGGACGGAGAGTCGCCTCTTTGTCTCTCAGCCTGAAGCTCTGTTTCACTCTCTTCATCTCATTTCCTTTATCCTCCCCCACCCTGTTATTGTGAAGCCTATTGTCGTCATCTCATCTTTTTCTTCTCCTCTTATGTTCTCCTCTTCCCCCTGTCTTTGTTCTCTTCAGCATGCCCTTTACCCTCTGTCACACACTCTCAGCGCTGATCTAACCTCCAGCTGTTCTAGGGGTCAGGAGAAAGACGATATTGCTCTCCCTTACACAAAGCACACACACAGGAATCAGGTTTATGAGGAGAGGATGGACAGGACAGAACAGCATGAATACCCTCAGCAGGGTTTCCCCCAGAAAATGTGTTAGTCAAGGTGGTGCTGGGGGGTGGGGGGTGGGGGGTGTAACCATTGCGTCGCGTCGCGTCGCAACCACATCACCGGGGGGATTAGACCGTAGACTCTGATTACAACATTGAACACAATTATTTATTAAACATTAACAACAACAAAATAATATGCCGCTGTTCGGACGCATCACGTGATTCAGAGGCATACTTGGAGGCATAGGCCCACATTTTAAAACGTTTCTTTTATTTGTTTTTTGTTTTTTATTTTTAAATGCGTTCTGCAGAGAAGATAGACTGTCAGTCACGGTTTGGAATGAAAGGGAGAAAACATGACAGAGTAACACGGCGAATATCGCTAGTATATTTATTTATTTATTTTATTATTATTATTTTTGGAGACGTGACGTTAGTTAAGGGGGCAGCCCTGTGTTGTTAGGCGGCCGCCTTAGCAGGAAAGCGCTGTGGGAAACCCTGCCCTCAGGAACTTAACCCAAACGGCACTCAAATGATGCAAGTGGTTGACAGAATGTGTCTGTATGACCGTGGCTTGTTCAACAGGCTGCGATGACTGGACTGACTAGTAGCTGGATGCCTGATCGACAAATGCAATGAAGACGTAAATGTAGACAAGCGTAAGACTGTTAGTAGACTGTGAGCAATTTCTCAGTGCACTGATGATAATTAACGTGTTGTTTCCCCCGTTATCCCCAAGCCAGCAGTGATGAAAAGAATTGCAGCATTTAGCAAACAGGAAACTGTTTAAATCAAACAAGCGGGGGTAAACTCTGGAGTACGTAGTCACACAGACACAACTACTTACGCAATACAAACAGGCCTATTTCAAAAATAGGTCATCCACTATATCACGGTAAGCAAGCACAGCAAAGGAGAATCAAGAGGGGGGCAGAAACACACAGCCAGTTTTTTTTCCACCCACAGCAAATTAACCAGAGGTTGCTTTAAAAATTGAGGGAACTCCCTGTTAAGAGTTTAATGATAGTCACAACTTGATAAAGTTGACCACAGTGAATCATGACAGACGCACAGCTCACATGAAAGTAGACACGCCCTCTTAGCTCAAATTAGAACAATGCTTTGTGTTAAACTGGGTGAGGAGAAACTAGCAGAGAAGGGAATTTTGTTTTAAAAAGGCAGGAAAGGCGAAACGAAAAAACTGAGACAATAAGATATGAGGCAGTCTCTCCTCCACAAACATACGTTAAGTTGGCCTGGAATCTCGACTGAGACCTACTCCATTTCCCCTTATATTGTGACTGACAGCTCTACTATTGTCTATATAGCTAGGCAGCTGTATACACACTGCAAAAATGTATCACTGCTCTGTTTCCTATACACAATGGGAGGTCTTTGCCTCTCGCTTGGCAAACACAGCCCCTAGCTACAACCAACAGAGAGAGACTTAAGTCCCATAGAAAAAAAAAAAAAAGGCGAAGAATTGAGGTACAGTGAAGAGCCGAAAAACAGAGGACAGAAATGAAACAATCCCATGCAGATTAAAGAGTACGTACAAAAACAAAAAGAATTCCACAGAAATAGACCAAACAGGAACGGGTAGAGAGTCAAAACAAAAAGCAGTATCAGACGGGCAGGTACCAAATGCTGTACCAAAAGTCCTGATTGTTTCACTTCCCAAAGGGCATTGTTTATTTGTCTGAGGCTTCAGTTATGCAAAACTGCACACAGTCTTCCTAGCAACAGCCATATTGTAAGTCAACTGATATTAATGGCACCTTGCAAAGAGTACGCTGGCATTTCACACTCTTACATCAGCACCTTCCTGACTTCGGTGAAAATAAAAAATCAATTACACAAGACAAGACAAGCAAAAAGAAGGAGGCTGAGGAAGACATTCTGCTGTATGACAGTTCAGAGAGCGGGACAAAAGAGACGAGACACTGCCAATGATGTCCCTGTGCGAAAACAAACTCCTGCTGCTGCTGCTGCTGCTGCTGCTGCTGCTGCTGCTGACCACAGCAAAATTCCTGAGGGGAAGCTGAAAATAGCAGACGTTTCTCACACAGACACTGTTGGACCATAATCGTTATTGTATGACTGACCCGTACCATTAAAACCACCCTAAAAGTTGTGGGAGGTGTTGATACAAATGTTTTGTGTGACCCAAATGTTGATTTAGGCTGTAGTTTTTCAAGTCAAGTGATTTTACAGCTCATCAACACCTGCCACACTGTGACATTACAGCAGCTGTCAAACTGGAACTGTGAGCAATCTTCCCGCGAGAAATGCAGCATTGCACTTAACCTGCGGCTAACACTGCAATGAGTGTTCAGAGATCCCACAAAATAGTAACAAAAATTGGATGAATACTAATACACTGACACCAATTCCTCATTCCTCAATTTCTCATCAACATTCTTTGAGTATCTTGCACTTCCCTGATGATGGTGAAACAGCCAAAAATGTTTGGGGAGTAAAACATTAAGTTCTGGAGAAAGCTGAGCAACATATTCCTGGGTGGACTTGAATTGAAGCGGCACCTCGCCGCATGTGCTCAGAGTAAGAAGAAACTCTTTTTGCTTTGCTTTTTGCTTGATGTCTTACTCAAGGATATTTAATCAGGAAGGATGGTTTCTGAGTGACAGTCTCTAGCATCCCACAGGTCCTCCTGACTTGTCCCCTGCCAAAATTGTCTGTGCCATGGCGGTGCTGCTTACAGACACCAGCATGGTTTCAGTCCTGTCCCACACTCACAGCCAACGCTTGCAGCGCTTTGGACCAAACTCAACATTGAGCTAAAGCCTACTCCCTATCCTATCGCAACATGGCATACATCCCTGATCCCACTGAGAAATTACAAGGGAGTTGCTCCCACAGCGTGCCCACTCCTCTCTCCAAATCAAACCCAAACAACACCCACCGGTCTTAATGTCCACCTCGGAGCTAAGGAGGAAATTAAAAGACCACACATCAATTTGGGCTACTCTAAACCTCAAGAGGGCCACATATACGCAAAGTTAATTACAAGAACACACATAAATAGAGATAACAGAAACAAACTAAATGGGGTTTCTGTTAAAAGGATTAGCACAACGCCAGCACAGCAACACAAATCTGATTTTATTGTTTGCCCCCTTCATTTGCTCTTAATCCATCCAGGTTTCCATCATTCTGTGTCTTTGAAAAGAGCAGGAAATAGAAACGAGCTTTCTTTAGATGAACGATGCCTCTGTGTAATTAAATTCCTGGCCAGACCAGCTCAGCAGCATTGACCCTGTGGTCAAAAACAATCTGTTAGCTGAGAAAAAGACACTCAACACTGAGGAAAAGCCTCTCAAACTTCAGGAATAACCTGAAATAATTCAAAACCTAAAAACATATTATTTCAATTTGAGTATATATTGACTTTTTTCCCCAACTAAACCTCTAGTTGTCTTCATTTTTTAAGTAATTCTGCAATTGTAAAATATTACTAGGTTTTCTCAAGCATATCAGAAACAACAACAGAGGCCATATGGTTAGGTTTATTTTGAAATATGCCACAATCTGTTAGCCTTTTCTGTGGATTTGAGACATGGCCTCAAATGATTCACAAACATAAAGAATGTAGCCATAATATTTCTAAAGAGGTATATACTGTATAGGCTATATATAACTTGTTTAGTTAAAAAAAATAATTACAATAAACACATTGAAGTCTGTCTTTTTAACTATTCCTTGGTTACATTCGTCTAAATTATTATTATTATACATGTTATGGTTATAATCATGATATTTGCAGACGTCGGGTTGTGTCTGCTACAGCTAAAACCTAAAAATATGTTACACGTTACACGTCTTTAAACTTTGTGGTTGAAACACTGCAACACTGCTGAGTGCTGACCACATTGAGGACGTATTTGTCACTGTCTGGTTATGCAGACAGGTCAACCTACACAATATTTCACTATTAGCAGCCAACATCTGTAAAGACACTCACAGTGATGGCGTTACTTTTGATAGCAGGTTGCTAATATGACTCCTCTGGCTGCTCGCTGAGCGTCACCTCGTCTCGCTTTGTCTTCAAACGGCTGTAACGTTACAGGGAAGTTATTCAATCAGCCCAGAGAGGAAATAGCGGGGTGTTTTTTTATTGTTTAATTACAGTAAGCTGACCACGGGCTCTGCTATAATCACGACACAAAAATCGCTGACGGTGCCGCGCTGTAGATGTTGATACCAGCCGTAAACAACACTGAAACAAGGCTGGGGCTAGCATAACGCTTTTTAAACAAAATACACGGGGAGTAAGTCCAAGTGTTGTTTTTTTTAACTCACCTGCGAGATACAACACGGAGTACACATCCTGCGAGGAGACAATAAATAAAACCAGCTTCAGAGGAAGACGAGCTCGCTGCTTCTATCGGTCGCTTTCTTCTTCTTCCACATGAAATAATCACCACCTCACGGGGAACGACGTGCCTGTCCTCCCTCAGCTGCTCCGTCCTCGCTGCCTGCCTGCCTGCCGCCGCTGTCTCTCCTCCCTCCCTCCTTTCTTTCTTCCTCCCTGTCTCTCCTCCCACCGTGTACATCACCGACAGAAAGCCAAGGAAGTAGGCTAGTTGAACCCAAATGGACAATTATACTTTCTAATGTATTATAATCACACTTGTAGGACTGGAAAATGTATCGATATTCTATTGATATATAAGATAATATGAGACAAGTTATTGTTTTTGATTTAGAATATTATATCAGCATTGTCTTTTCGTGGTTTTAAAGTATGCATTACAGTGAAGGGATGTAGTTTTCTCAATTTACCAGACTGATCTAGCTGTGCTATTATTTGATTTGACCCACTTAATAATTATATCCACATTACAGATGATTATTTATCCAAAAATAAAAAATCAATTACACAAGACAAGACAAGCAAAAAGAAGGAGGCTGAGGAAGACATTCTGCTGTATGACAGTTCAGAGAGCGGGACAAAAGAGACGAGACACTGCCAATGATGTCCCTGTGCGAAAACAAACTCCTGCTGCTGCTGTGTAAATATTTTGTGAAAGCACCAGTAGTCATCAATATTGTCGCAATATCATTGAGGTATTTGGTTAAAAAATATTGAATTTTTTATTTAACCAGCCTTACTTGCATAATTATCCCACTGTATAATTAGCCTATTGTTAAGTAATCATAGATATTCGCAATTCTTTATAAGAATACTCATAACACGTTATAAAGAATGTTATCATGACTTTAAGGTCAAGTATCATTACTTAATAATTGCTGGTCACTCACTGACAGTTTTTGCAACTTTCATAGTGTATAATATTTCTCATAGTTGTAATAATATTTTTAAACTGTAATACAACCACTTGTCACTTACCCAGTTCTTTTTTAAGGAGCCATTTTTGTTGATCAAATGTTTGTGGGGGTGAGACTTTAGTGCAATGTAAATAGGCAGTGTCTGTTATTAATTTATCCACACTTTTATTTCTATTTTGTCAGTTGTGCAAAATAATTCTAGCAGCTATAATGATGCCAGCCATTACAAAAGATGATTGTTAATGTAATATGATGAATTTCTGTCCAATCCAAGCCAAAACAGAGAAGTGAGACCTAAATATTGACTCTGATTCTCAATAGTTCGGTAAATAATATAAAACTGTGTTCTGTTTGGTATTATGCTACGGTCTTAATCACCTCATTACAGTTCTTCACACAGGCGTATCTTGCTGATTCAGACATATGACCATGTATCACTATCACCCATAAATGCTGTTTTGTAACACCATGTCGGCAAGTATGTGCTGAGTCCACCAGTGGCTTTCTTGGACAGTGAAGGGACATTTGAGCCCGAGCTGATAAGACCGAGCCTGAGCTGAGCCTGAGCTGATAAGGCTGCTACTGTAGCTCTCTATGACTTGGCTGGTATTTGCCAAACCTGTCATCTGACCCAGTCACCCATACACACGTGCACTGTAGTCACCCACTGCCACCACACAAAGTCATTGTGTGCCCTCTCTCAGTACTGTATTGTGGCCATTTATAAATAGGCCTGAATCACAGTGTGAACTCTTTCTGAACTTAGGAGGGCATGACCTCAAAACTGTGAACCTTTCTGCTCAGATCGGAAAAAGTTGTCACACTAAAGTCAGTCAAAGTTATGCATTAATGCTTTTTTTGATCAATTCAATCGTTTTGAGCATTTAAGCAATAGTGCATTGCAAACACTGAAGCAGATGCCAGTATATAGTGAACAGAAAGTCTGTACTGGCTTTTGTCACAGAACAAGAAATAGATTTGATTAAATAGAAAGACTGAATTTTCCAACACTGACATACTCTCATCTCTTCCTTTTCCTTTAACTAATCTGATCCTGTTTGACAGAAAACCAAAAGGGCAGCAGATCGCCTGCTAGAGCATCAGGCCTATGACTAGTCAGACTGTGTTAGATCACAATAATGTTGAAGAGGAAGGACAGGGAGGGAAATATTTGACTGGTGGCACACAGTTGGATGACAGTGTCAAGCCTAGCGTCTCCCTGTCTGCCCTGGAGCCAGGGCTTATGCCACACACACACACACACAATCTCTCTCTCTCTCCAACATGAAGAGTAAATAAACCACAAGTATATTTCTGTCCTCACGCATTCAACAGGTGAGAAAGTACACCATGTCACTGTATTGTATGATCTACATGGGCGTTAATATGTGTATTAGTGAATTAGTCAGAACATTTCAGTCCTGACAATCATACCTTACAAATGTGAGGACAAATGTGTTAATAAATCAATAACAATTCAATAAGGTTCACAGTGAGTTACAGAATAATGATTTTCCAAGCATATGTATTTGTACCATTTATTGGTCTTACATACAAAAAATAAAAATACATGTACATGAAATAAATCGGAATTTCTGGTATGTTTTTTCTCTTTTTCAGTCACATAAATAATCATATTCCTACAAGCTCCCAGAGTTTAGGCATCATTGTTACAATGAAGAAGGACCACAGCCAACACTACTGACCACTGACAGTCTCTGTTGTACATCCATTGCTGGATCGCTGGACAAAGCAGCACCTGGGATACTGAGGTGACCTTGGGCACAATTCCCATATCATACAGCAGCTACAACCTCTAAACTGACCTAAAGTAAACCACATCTTAACCCTTTCCCTCCCACTGGTTTTGGACTTATTTTTTCCCCCCATTCCAGCCGACAATCCTGAGCAATGTGGAAAGCTGAGCCATGTTGTTATGTGAAGGCAGTCTGATGTACCAGGTCTCATCTGGTCAGAAAATCAACTTCTTCTTCATCACAGCTGAAAAAAATAATAAAGGAGAATATTAATGCATACATTGTAAAAATGCACTTTAATAGATTATACAGATAGCTCACACACATCTGTACTGCTTTCAACAACACAGCCACACACTATACATATACAAATAAAACAAGCTTGTAATGAGCAATCCACTCACCACTAAAGTTTCCGAGTGTTTAGAAATTCTCTCTCTAATATACTGTAGCATAAAGCACAGCGTATAGTTAGCCCAGATATTTTCCAAACCACAGGAGGAGATGGAAAAAGCTTTGAACCTCCCAGAAACACCAAGGTCCCACTTTAGTAAAACATACCCTACCACAATCCGCTGTGTGTGTGGACGCTACTTCACTATATTCTGAATTTCTAACTGCAGTTAAGTGTGCAGCCAACACCCTGTGAATTGCTAGGTTCAATCAAGAGGTATTTTGGATTTATGACCTTAGTGTACATAACCATGAGAAAACAGTAGGGGTTCACCAGGCTAAAATTCAGATTATGCTATATTTAACGTGGGTCTGTGTGGGATGTTCCAAAATTTCGAGCTCTTTTCCAAATCGGTCTCAAACATTTGTTAGAGACACTTGCCCTTTTAGCTGCACCAACCACAAATAAAACTGTTTTACCATAATAATATTGACTAGCTGTATTTGACTATGTGCAAATCAATGTCATGGTGATAACTTGATGGATTATATGGGTAAATATAGCAAAAAAGTGTGTATTACTTGTCTCCAGGCCCTCAATTTTCCTCTTGAGCCCGACTGTTTCCTTCTCTCTCAGTGCCTCTGCTGAACAGTTGGGTCGGGGAAGTTGAGGGCCAGGAGTGGGAGCAGGTCGATTACTGAAGTACCCTATCTTCAGAGCCTGCAGAGCAAAAGACAACATTATAAATATGTCATACTTCCTGGATGGGCAATCTTCCCATGGGCAGTTATGTCTCCTCCTGAAATTATACTAATGCAAGGTATGTAAGGAAAGAAAAGGAAGGAAAATATGGAGCGCAAAGATATCCAATATTTGAACACTATCTCTCTTAACACAATTAGACCACTAATGTGAGAGTCAGAGTATACTACCTGTGTGGCAGTGGTCCTTGTCGCGGGGTTAAAGGTGAAGAATCCCTGTAGCAACTCAAGTAAGTCATCTCCAGCAGCACTAAATATATGTTCCAGAGGAGTGCCAGGAAATATTTTGAAGGACACGTAGTCTGGTAGACTACTTACTCCCTGCAGAGACATTTGACAAACAAATGTATACAAGGATCCTCACATTTCAGCAGAGAAAAAGAAAAACACAGACATAACCACGAAAAACAAAATAGGACAAAGATACCCACAGGCCATGTCTCCTCTGTGGGGGTCCCAAGAGCCTCAAATATCTTAGTCAGCTGGTCAAGATCTGAGTCTCCAGCAAGGAATGGTATCTACAGTAAAAGGAATATACAATATCATTAGTATTAACACAGAAATGACAGCAACAGACTCTGTCACTGTATGAATTTCTTCTAAAGATGAGGTTTGTGTACCCGGAGGAGTAACTCTGCCAAGATGCATCCCACTGCCCACATGTCAACACCTACACCGTACATCCTGGCACCAAACAGGAGCTCAGGGGAGCGGTACCACCTAGGAAATACATGTAAACAGATAAACGTGGAGATCAATTTGACAGTTCTCAAACAAGCATACAGGACACTTCTCTTCCAGTGAGAGAATTATTAATTTGTGCTTTGAGATGATCTTATTTTTAATAATACATGCTGTCACTCTTTTTAACCAACCCAAAATATACTGTAGAATTTCTGGAGATAAATTTAAAGTAAGTACAATTAGGCACATGGGGATTTATTTATTTTAGGATCCACTGCAATAACAGAATTCCAACAAACAGGAGAAAGCACATAAAATACAAATTCCATATCATAAACACACTGAAATGGAGAAACAGAACAGACCTGGTAACAACTTGATGTGTGTAGGCTCTGTTGGGGCTTCCAAATGATTTGGCCAAACCAAAATCAGCTAACTTCAACACTCCACTGCCATCCAGCAGCAGATTATTTGGCTTTAGATCCTGGACGTGCAGAATAGCACATTTTCATATCATATTACAGATTACATTACAGATATGTGTATAAGAAAATGCAATTGTATTTACAGAATCAATATGTTAATTATCATGTCTGTGTTTAGAAAAAAACATATCTAGCAGTGAATTATTATACTGTGCTCACTGCTTTGTAGTATTATTTACTACTATTCATTTGGTTCTCTGTGACAGGCCTATTCCTTCCTTGACATAATGATGATACTGCACCCAGGAATTGTTACTCCCTTATTAATATCATCCATGCTCTGTCTATATAATCTGTGTGAGACAGTATGCTATTGGTGAAATCCTCTACATTGTACTATGTGTGGTTTTCCCGTTAAAGTATAATAGACACAACTCCACAGACTTTTATTTACCTTTCAAAAACAGTGTGTGAGTGTGAGAGAGAGAGAGAGTGAGTGAGTGAGTGAGTGAGTGAGTGAGTGAGTGAGTGAGTGAGTGAGTGTGTGTGTGTGTGTGTGTGTTTGCTTTTACCCTGTGTAGGACCCAGTGTTGGTGCATAAACTCTAATCCCTGTAGAGTCATGAGGATGTAGGCTTTGATGTTGGCTGGAGTAAGGACTAGGCTGGTGTCTTTGATGATCACCTTAAAAAACAAAGACAAAAAGGCTTAAGTAAAGCCAGATATCTGGTAACCTAGTAATCTTCAACCATTATTTCAAGTGTTTATATAGCTGTAAGTTACATGTTCAAAATGAAATAAGACTTATCAGATCAGATAAGATGAATGAAGACCATTGGGATATATCTGTGTAGAAGTGCACACAACTGGAGTCAAGCTAGACTCTCCATTGTTTCACCAGCAAAACCATAGGCTTACAGCACCGATAAGCTGAGCATCATATTTCATCCTTGTGTATGTCTGCTGCCTGGAAGCTGATAATGGCATCAATTCATTTTGAGAGCCAAGAGCTGAGTTATATTGATTTTTTAAAAGCACCGTTATCTTGTTTTGCATCGCTCTATTAGCATCTGATGTATTAGCAGTGGGCGCACATCTGGAGCCTTGTATTCTAAAATGAACTGGAGGAGGTGTGGAGGGAAGAGAGGGGAAAAAATAATAGCCTTAGTGACCTAGCAGAGCCACTTGATGGTCCAGTGAGAGCACCCACACTACTATCTTGATCATCCCGATCATATTTTCATCCATACTTGTCACTCATCTGATCTTAGATCTCTCAATCACAGTTTTTTCTTCTGTTCTTTCTCACCTTTGGTACTAGAAGCTGAACATAACCGCAAATTAATTAATACCATAGTTGTCACTCACCTGAATAGATTTAAAACAAAAGAAAACACTGAGATAAAACTCAAATTTTAAATATTCCCTCCCAAAGTGACAAAGGCTGAGATATCCATTTAGTAGCCTGCCAGTTAAATTCAACATGAAGAGGAAGACGGATGTTCAAAATACTAAACATCTGTTTTATGAGTTCAAATAAAAGAAATGTTAATTTCTGTTCGTGGTATTTGTCTACTAAATAATGTAATGTTGTACTAGTGAGCAGTATTATCCTGGAAGGTGTTGCTATGAAGATAATAGAAACACCAGTAGTTAGTGATAGTTTTTCTGTTAATTATTTAGGACATATTCAAGAAATACACTTAAATCTGATTGTCCACAAAACCACAAATTAATTCCTATCAAGAGAATTCATTAATAAGGAAATGTGGCCTGACCACATACCTTTACATCCTAGTTCAAAGTTAGAAGACAACTTAATTTCCAGACAGAGCTATTGAATTTGTCTGCATTGGACTGAATAGGTGTTGTTATGTCTTTCCCTGGAGAGAAATACAGACTTTTCTTTTGTCTCACCTCCAAGTCAGTTTCCATGAAGTCAAACACAAGGCTGATGTTAGATTTATGTCCAAAGGCATCAAGCAGCTGAAACACACATAACACGAAATTCAACTTAGCCTAATACGTATTTGAATCTACTTATTCTTTACACATGACGTAGAAATTGTTAGTTTTTACCAACCCCAATAATATTTGGATGATGTAGCTCCTGCAGCAGTTTAATCTCCCGAAGAGCAGTCCTATTGATACCTTGAGGGCGAGTAAAAGTATTTAAATAGTTGGATGGATACGGATAGCACTGTGGGGTGAAAACATTACAGAAAGCAGTCAGTCAGCACTTACCATCTTTGGCTTCAGTCCTGTGACCAACTTTAATCTGTCGTGAACAGACAAAAAATCTTGATGTTAAACATTAGCAAACCTACATTTGCTAAACATGTGAGCACCGGTGCTAACATCTTGTACCTTTTTAATGGCAACTATGGTGTCGGTCGTTTTGTCTCTGGCTTTGTACACTGTGGCAAACTGGAGAAGAGACACGGTAAGCATTAATTGTAGATTCACAGCGACTGAAATATATGTTCACCATCAGTGCTCAGGGCTTTGTTGACATTAGCAACCAGCTAACGCTCGTTAGCTTGCTATCATGTTACCCACAGAACAAGCCAGAGCCCGCTCAAGAGGAACAGAAACAGAAATAAAGACTTAAATCTTAGTCGCTACCTACCTGACCCTCGCCGAGGAAATCCAGTTTCTCGTATCGTTTGGATCTGGATTTCACATCAAGCGCCATTGTAGCTAACTGTCAGTTTCATGAGGAGATACTTCCTGCTCTGTTAAAGGTCCGCAGGTACTTTTTCCGGGTTAAAGGAGGTTTAAATTGAGCAACACCTCCACCTCCCGGCTGAATTTATCCAACACGTGGAAAAGTGATCGAGGACTCGTAGAGGAACTTTAAAAGCAGGTTTAGCTGAAATAAACATTTTTTTAAAAATGGTGCCACATTTGTAAAGAACATGCATTTGTGGGATGAGCAGCAGAGCTGAGTATGTGGGTTGGTTATATATATGTATGTATGTGTGTATACATACATACATACACACACACACACACACACACACACACACACACACACACACACACACACACACACACACACACACACACACACACACACACACACATAGCACAAAAAGTAAGGACATTTGTGATTGGTAGATTATTTCTTTGTTGTAACAATGCTCCTCATGCTGGTCACCTGCCTGGTCACACACTGCTGTGGGATGGCATCCCATTCTTCAACAAGCATTTGTCACAAGTCAGCCAACGTGGTTGTGTTGGTCACTCTGGCACAAATAGCACGCCCAAGCTTTTTTCCAGTGAGGGAGATGCCGCCCCACACCATCACACTGCCTCCACCAAAGAAGGCAGAGAAGATTTGACACATATTTCACAGGCGCAACCAACATACTCAGCTCTGCTGCTCATCCCACAAATGAATGTTCCCTACAAATGTGGCACCATTTAAAAGGGAAATAAACAGGCTTTCCAACGGCATAAGATTTATTGCAAAGAAGCATTGATACAACAAAGAAATAACCTACCAAACACACATTTCCTTACTTTTTGGGCTATGTTTACATACATACAGTACCAGTCAAAAGTTTGGATACACTTTCCCATTCACATCAATGAGAAATGGCGCTTTGTGTGTCCTACCTTTTGACTGGTACTGTATATATGTGCATTTAAAGAACTAGAATATACAAACAAAAATAATCCTACAGAAACACAACTGTATATTTTATATACTGTAAATATACATATATACATTTTTGCCATAGTGGGTGGTAGTGGTGTACTGAAGTGCATTATATTAAAAACAGTTCATAATATTTTGTCCATCCCATTAACAAACATGAAGGGAGCAACTGTAGTTATGCTGTTGGATTGCATAGGATTGCACAGGTGTTCCTAATAAAGTGCACACTGAGTGTATACTTTACATATATTATTTATTTTGTACTGTATGTACTGCATATTACTTACTGTATTTACAGTATTTACAATTCATTGTAGGTCTTTATAAGCTTTGTGTTTTAAATCTCAACTCAAATGTTACCTTTTTCCAATTCCTGTAACATTTCACAGTTATGACGCAATGTGAAATACTGTTATGTTCCTGACAGTTTTTTGGTTTTTTTCAGCAGTTAGCAGTTTGACATTAGTCTCTCGGGAGTCTCTTCTGTCAGTTAGGAAGGTTTTGTGATCCATGCGCCGCTGAACACATCTCTACATCCCATCTCCATACACAGTAGATGCCCTCACATCCCACAGGATTAGGCATGGCTCCTCTCCTTTGACCCACCCTGTCTCTCTCTCTTCATTCACACACACACACACACACACACACACACACACACACACACACGCACGCACGCACGCACGCACGCACACACACACACACACACACACACACACACACTCAGGCACTCACGACTGACTTTCATTTTCATGTTAAGTTTGACAAGAGGAGTGTGAAGGATCAGCAGGCCTAATACACCCCTCATTCTCCCCTCAGATGCATGCACATACATATCCTGACAGCTCCCAGATGTGACTGACAAGACCGTATGTGCCCATGCAACCATGCAGAGAAGAAAAGAGAGGGGAAGGGGGGCAGATGGGGAAGAGAAGAGAAGAGGGAGAAGAAGAAGAAGAAGAAGAAGAAGAAGAAGAAGAAGAAGAAGAAGAAGAAGAAGAAGAAGAAGAAGAAGAAGAAGAAGAAGAAGAAGAAGAAGAAGAAGAAGAAGAAGAAGAAGAAGAAGAAGAAGATGGTACACCCCTGCAGGAATCAAAGTCTTTACTGGCATTGTATCATCAACCTTTAGGGCCGGCTTTAATGTGGAACATAACTGTCCAGTAGTGGACATAACTCAGACCCACTTACATCACTCCCTCTAAAACAAATGTGACATATTGATGTCCTCCTCTAATTCTGATATGATTTGAGGGCATTCTTGTGCTCATTACTCTCAGTCACTCTCTGAGGCTGTAGAGGAGGCTGAGTTATGGAGGCATAAGTGATTCTGGTGGCATTTATACAGTTTGTCACAGTACATCTCATGATACCATGGGTAACATTATGCACAATAACTCATTCTGGTTATATGTCACATTAGCAGATGGTGATGCTGTTGAGCTGATGTGTGTGTATACTTCTGTTTGACGGGCAGGAGAGTGAAACCGCAAAGCTGTTTATCAAACTCATAGGAAGTGGGTGTTGTTGAGCGAGGAAATGTCGCACCACCACATCCTGCTGCTGGGAAGCAGCTTCAGACAGGACAGTGTTCACACGATGTACAGTAAACAACAAATGCAGACCAGGTGTCTTTTTTGGTGTGCATGTGCGTGTGTGTGGGATGTTGCCACTACATTCTTCAAGTGCAACGCTGTACACTGGTTGTAAAGCTACAATAATCTGGCTAGTTATCTTCAAAAGAGAGTGAAGAGGAGGAGGCCATTCAGGGGGTTTACCTGGGGTTGTCTGAGCATGCTTAACCCCTAAAGATATTGTTTAAAATGTCTTCTTTGCATCACCCTGCTAAACACACATTCTGTTGTAAACACCCACATTCACAACCGGCAATCAGATTTATTAAAAGCCACAGCCTACACCCACAAACCAAGCATGTGACGTCAAAATTCAGAATCCAAGATCTGATGAAAATATGAAATCTTAAGTGGTACATTTGTAAGAAGAAAATAGTAAATATGTCCCAAATGTCTGTTTTAGATAATCTATTGTTGTATTTGACATTTGAATCATTTATGTGTCTTCCCTTGAGTCAATACATTGGAAATATAGAGTTTAAAAGGAACTTTGATGCACTGACTGAATATGTAAGTAATGAATGATTCAGCGCTATCTCAGTCAGTGCTGTATCATACACTTGCTGTACATCTCTATCTTTGTTTTACTCACAGAGTCTCAGGGGAAGTGGCAGCGTTCTGTCATCTAGGGAGTTTTCCTCTTTGTTTCTGTTTCTGACTCTGTCACGTAGGCCCCCACACACATAGACGAACACACCACTGCAGCTGTATCTGACCACATGCACAGTTATAACACAACAGGATGTTGTAGGGTGGATGTTTGAGGTGTGAAGATTCACACAAGCCGTGACAAACAATATCTGTTTCTGAGAACTAATTATTCATTATTCATGTCTTTAATAAGTATAACCACTCTAAAATTGTGTGTTTTTTGTTGTCTCTTTACTAAGTGTAGCATATAAGTCAAGGTTTGAACCAAAATGTATCAAACTGGCAATGACTTACTGCAAGACATCAACCACAAACAGTCCACAACATGATTAACTTTGCCCATTTCTTGTTTATTCTTTGCAGATGTCTGCAGTGACAAGACAATAAGAAAGCAGAAGGACAAACAGAAGGACAATCATTATCTTCCTTGCTGCCGTTTGTTTACAACCAACGCAGAGATTCATCAAATTGGTGCTGTCAGTTCTGGGCTGCATTGTTAGACGCCAGAGCTGTCAGTTTGAATAAATATTGGGGGTAGATTTTTTTTTTCGTTCACCACTGTCTTCCTCCAGCTTCTGAGCATCAGCATACACCGGCGCTTGTGTAGGACTTCAAGATGAGCCCACTTGATCGCTTGGCTCATACGGAGACAACATTATGATAATGTCCCCATAAGTAGTAGGGGGATGGGAGCAGTGTCATCTCTTCAGATCGACAGAGCCAGCAGGGAGTCCACAGTCAACTGCATTTAGGGCTGTCTTTGTTGTTGTCTTAGCTTCCATCTGCGTTGTTGTTTTGTTCCGGTCTGCATCTCCTCTCAGACATCGTTATCGCTCTCATTAGAGGATTTTCTACTTGAGACTCAAATGGAGAACAAAGCCTTGCAATATATCTTTCTCTCTGTTTGTGTGAGTGTCTGGTATTGTATATGCAAGTGTGGCTGCATGTGCAAACTCCAGGAGACCACTTAAGTCCTTTAGAAAGACTGTGGGGTGAGCAGCTAAGTTTTAATGAATTGCTGTATGTGTGCAATTTTTTTTGTCTTATTTGATAGTGTACATTAGTACAGGAACAATTGGAGACTGAAAGGGGATGAAGTGTGAGGGTGTTCAAGCCAGTCGTCTTTGGAAGGTAAATGAGGGAGAAGAGAAGGCCATTCTGGTTTATCTGAGTGTATCAAGAGCTAGAGATAGCCCCAGTGGTGTGTTATCCAAGAAGTAATTTACTTCATTAACCCAGCCAGATCACAGAGGCCTCAGTAATCAACCTTGTCACACGTCCCATTAACTTCTCACTCAATCAGCACAGCCCTCGCTCCTTCTGACACACATACACACAGAATGCCCTTTTGTCACACAACACATAAGTGCACATGATCACACCCAACTGCATTTTTTGTCTTGCTCACACACAGACAAAAACCTTTCCTCCTGCACACACACACACACACACATACATTCTCACACAAACACTCTGAGCTGACCCCATTACCTCTGTCAGTCCCAGGGGTCTCTCAGCTCTGATGAACCCTCTGCTGCCCTGTGAGATTAGTGGACTCCCTGAGAAAAGCCCTTCATTGATTGAACGTGAGTCTCTCCTGCTTGCAATGTCAGCTCAAGGTTAGCGTGATGACTCTCCGCTCTTTCCCTGGCACAGTCAAGGGCTGTAGCTTTGTTATGAGTATCAGTGTGCTATTATTATTTCAGCTCTGCTGACTCCACTGCTTATATTATTCATAAAAAAAGCAAACCAATTATTGACATTCACCTGCAGAGTCTCTATTCGCTTCTTCTCTCAATTCTTCTCTCCAGTGGCCCCACTTAAGACATTTGCCAACTAATTTATTAATTGTTAAATCATTTTTCTCCTTCTTCCATCATCTCAGTCTTTCAATCTTTTTTCTCCCCATCAATGAAACCACAGAGGAACTATTGCCACATAAAAGCTTTAGCATTTGGTAAAGTGGTTTGAATGATATTCACTTTTATGCTTTGCAAATCAGGCACAGGCAAGCATTTACTTTGTGTCCCACTTGAGGGAATGAAGATCTTCCAGACAAAAAAGCAGAAAGAGATGAAGGAATGGGGGCAGCTTCTACTCTGTAATAAAGAGTTAGATAAATGACTGAATCGAGAAGACAGATTGATCTTTTTATGTTGAACTTGATGAACATGAATGATGCACCAGATTTCCTGTAGTGGTGAATAGAGATGAAAGGATTATCTGGATATTTAGATCATTCAGGCAGGAACGTTGCCCTGCACTGCTGTCTCTTTCCTCCCCATCATAATTCAATATTTACAGTTTAAGCTGGAAAACGGCTTCCTCTTGGCTGCCTGTATCTGGTATCCATGGCAACAGATTCAAGAACAGAGTGCCGTCTGTATGTGTCCATGTTTGTGTGTGTGTGTGTGTATGTGTGTAATGTTTACTGATACACTGCAATTGATTGGTTGTTGGGGAGCAGCTGTTGACCCCTCACTCCCAGGGGTCTCTTTGTATTCTTGCACACATCCCAAATCAATAGACACACATAAATGTGAACACGCGCGCACACACAGACACACACACACACACACACACACACACACACACACACACACACACACACACACACACACACACACACACACACACACACACACACACACACACACACACACACACACACACACACACATTTGTGCAGCTATCCTTGTTAGGACCTTGCATTGACTTCCATTCATTATGGACAGCCTAACCCAAACCCTAAACTTAACCATAACCAATTCATGCCTAACTCTAGCCTTAACCTAACCTCAACTCAAACCTTACCCTTAACCCTAATTAGGACTTCCTAAATGACATTTTGCCTCATTGAAGCCAGGCTTTGGTCTCCATGAGCTGGTTCTGACAAAGTTGAGGTAACAAAAACATGCATACACACAATCAAAGTCAGTGACTAACATGGCGTTAACATCATCCACTATTTAATATTGTATTTGGTATTTGGTGGGCCTGATTGTTGTTTCCACTCAATATCCACTGATGTGCACACACACACACACACACACACACACACACACACACACACACACACACACACACACACACACACACACACACACACACACACACACACACACACACACACACACACGTCATTCTGTTATTCCAAATATTTGTAGGGTATTATAATTTAGTTATTCCAGTGTCAAATTACGAAATAATGCACCAAAATCTTAAAATTAACACACAAATCACCCAAAAATACCCTTCATATTGCATGCATAATACAGGCTTAACTCATATCTCTAATACTAACGTCTGTTAGTTAAATGTGGATTAGAATTTGGAGCTCACTTGGTCATCATGTGATCACTAAGCTAATCATATCCAGTTTCATGCAGGCTAGTTCATGGCTCTCAGCTCAACTGACTCAGATCGAAATATGTCATGTTTATACATTTATTACCTATTGTTAACCTATTATTAAATGCTTCATGCTTAAACCTGAAATACAAATGGCAACGAATGGCCAAGTAAAGTATTGTAACCTGCAGGCTACCGCTATTATGGCTTTGCTAATTTGGTGACAGAACATAACATGCCTTTAGTTTTTACATCACAAAATCATCCCGCTGGTTCATAAACGGGTGGATTTAACCAAATGAGAAGCTGAAAAATACCATGGGATGGGATTTTACATCTTTTAAAATTTGTGGACAAGTACTAAGTGCTTTATCACAACAGCTAATAATAAATGTCAATAGCTTCTTCTACAGTATGACATCTATATTGTATTCCTTTGCAAATGCAAACAAAAAAGAACTCACTAAATATATATAAATACATCCCTCTGGAGCAAGTCAAGAATTTCTGTTTGTCCCTTCACTCTCCTACTCTAAATATATTTTAACATGTGTTAATCCAGTTTGTCAGAGCACAGTTGAACCTGATGATCACAATCTTGCAGTGTTGTAGTTTTATGGCCAAGTGTTTTGCTCCATGCCATATGTCCAAGGTATGGATCACTCCCTGGTCTCTATACCTGCCATGGAGTGTGTAACATACAAACGCAAAACTCTGACATGAGGGAGCTTGATCCTGAATGAAGCTGTGCAACACTTATTAATATGTAGATCTCAGTATAGACTCACCCATAATGGCCTTTGAATGTGCGTGTCAGTGCATATCTCTTTCAGTGGTATCCCAGCAAGAAGTTGGTCCATTGTTATTATGAAGTCCTCATTCTCCATTGCAACTTAGTCCCTGTTAGTCTCCGTCTTATTGAGTGCTATGACGTCGATGATGTCCTCAGAGTAGTATTCCAGTCCAGCATGAAGCTCCCTGCCTATATGCCACCCTTCAAAATGGACTAGGAGTTTCCCTCCAAAGGCTGTGACCTCATGAACACACCTGTGAAGGACAGTAACAAACATAAAGTACAAATTATGCATAAACTATGCCAACACCACACAAATATATATGCTATATCAAATGAAGTGAGCAGAGTGCATAAGATACACATGGTCTAATGAGGTATATAGACACATTGGAAACACACAATACAACTTCAGTGCAATGTAGTCACAAAAGAGTTGTTCAATTGTAGTTGCAGTTTCCTGTAACTGAATGATGAACTCAAAGAGTTGAAAAGCATCACATTCAACTCCTAGGACAAGTTCACTGAAGATGCAATTCGTCATTGTGAATTTGAGAAAGCTTGTAACTTGCCTGAGGTTTTTCTCATATGCTGTGGAAGCTTTCTCATCAATACCATCTTCACATAACACCTG
>NC_084973.1:14969789-14977289 GCF_963691925.1 Scomber scombrus
ATAGACAAGCCTGAATGAGTCAGGGAAAGTGTGGAAAAATGGGTAGGTTAGGATATATGGGAATGAATTCCTGGATAAAAGAAAAGAACATGGGCATCAGAAGAGAGGCACTTGTAAGAGAAGTGCGTGACTTGATGGAAAGAAATGGGGTTTAGAGATGGATAATAGAGGTGATTCAGACTTGGATGGAACCATCGATCTTCTCTTGTTAACAGGTTTGGGGAAGTTGAAACTCCGGCAGCATTTTTGTGGTGTAAAAGTATGAAGCAGGCTATTAAACCCCCTATTAGGTAATGAGATGCCCATGCCACCTTTAAATTAAAGCATGAGAAATCGATTAGGTGTATCTCCTTCTGAGCTGGATACCTCGGGTCGAAATAGGATCACAGGGAGGGGGAGGAGGGAATGTGAACGGGATCCAAGGACAAATCTAACTGTTGGCAGGCTCTCTTAACAGAATATCAGCACTGGAGCACCTTTTGGCAGAGCTCACAGAGAGAGGGAGGGAGGGAGGGAGGGAGGGAGAGAGAGGTATGAGGTGGAGGGTAAAGGAAAGAGGTAGTACAGCGATGAGGGGAGAGAACAGAGGTTGGGGGGGGGGTAGAGGTGAGGGGAAGGAGGAAGACAGTTGGGGAGTAGGGGAGGTGTTTTTGCTGACAGCCATTTTGTGGCTTCTGCTGCAGTTAAAATGGTTTAACATTCATCTGCTTCTGCGGGCTAGTTAGGTGAGGATGGGTTTAGTGCTACCTGGCATATGGCTCATCCAGAGGAGTGTGTGTGTGTGTGTGTGTGTGTGTGTGTGTGTGTGTGGTGTGTGTGTGTGTGTGTGTGTGTGTGTGTGTGTGGTGTGTGTGTGTGTGTGTGTGGGACTGAACAGCGCAGCTTTAAGGCCATCATTTTCTATTATGGCTATCCCACACATGGTACTTTATGATTTTCCTTCTAGGTGAACACATGCTTCTCCCATCCATGCATTGAGAATAATTGATGAAATAAAGACAGAAAGATTGTTAATCTACATTTTAATGACCAAATAGGAGTTCATAATGTTCTTTAAAATAGAATAAGCTCTTTGATGTGGACAATGCAAAAATATGGCTTCCTTCAACCATCACCTTGTTATGCTCTGAGGCAAAGGACTAATAGACTTCCAGTTTGAGAACTGATGCTCGTACCCCGCTGGATTTAGAAGTACTAGAAAGCCGGGGGCCATTCCTTTTGATTTGTCCTCTCCAGCAAAGATTGGATCCTTCTAGAAACATTGGTTTACGTGATTGCCCTCTTCACTAGAGGGCTGGAATAAAAGAGAAAAAGAGATAAATGAAAAATGAAAATGGCAGACAGACAATGTTCATCATCCCTCTGAGATACTCATCTACAGTCAGGGATGGCCCGAGCCCTCTACTCCACTCTTACATCAAAGAAAAAGAGAAAAAAGAAAGACTCTTCACCTTGTGCAATCACACAGGCGTTTGGTGTGCTTGTGGATTTGTGAGTGTGTGTGTGTGTGTGTGTGTGTGTGTGTGTGTGTGTGTGTGTGTGTGTGTGTGTGTGTGTGTGTGTGTGTGTGTGTGTGTGTGGTGTGTGTGTGTGCACGCATCTGTCTGCATGTGTGTATGAGCTATTTGTGAGTCCACCTCAGGCACTGGGCTGCTGGGTATGCAGCCTTAAAAGGTTGTGTTTCAGCTGCCATCTCTCTCTCTCTCTCTCTCTCTCTCTCTCTCTCTCTCTCTCTCTCCTCTCTCTCTTTCTCTCACCCTCTCTCTCTCTCTCTCTCATCCTTCACCCTCTCTCTCTCTCTCTGTCTCTGTTTTTTCCCCGTCACACACTCTTCCTATCTCTGTTTTGTCTGTGTCTGGATCATTCACCATCATGGTTCTGTCCGTCTGTATTCCATTATTGATGCGTTATCATAATTGTTTTCAAAGGACGAGGGAAAATGTTGGAGGAGTGTCTCATTCACAGCCTTTCACATCCAGCTCAGGGAATGACCTTATGCTATTTGAGAGGGAAGCTGGTTAGCGCTGGCAGTTTTGAGAACATAATAAAGCTATTTATGCAGTGAGTCTGGCCTCTCACAATCACCCTGCTTGTCTGAGGCTAGTCGAGGTGTGCGTGTGTGTGTGTATGTGTGTGTGTGTTGTGTCAGTGTGTTTGTATGTGTAAGAGAGAGAGAGAGAGAGAGAGAGAGAGAGAGAGAGAGAGAGAGAGAGAGAGAGAGAGAGAGAGAGAGAGAGAGAGAGAGAGAGAGAGAGAGAGAGAGAGAGAGAGGAGAGAGAGAGAGAGAGAGAGAGACTCAGCCTAGGCGAGGGAGGGCCCGAGGAGGGGTCAGTCTTACATAAACTCTCAGCCTGTCTGCCAGTAACAGAGAACTAACACAGCTTAGGGCATCGAGCAGGGAGGGAGGAGAAATAGTCATGACCCAGCTAAGTAGTTTACACAGTGATGGCCCAGAATGAATATTGTACAAATGTGTGACGCCATTTTGTTGTCATATTGTGTGTCTTTTTGATGTGGGTTGATATGTGTGTGTGTGTGTGTGTGTGTGTTTGTGTGTGTGTGTGTGTGTGTGTGTGTGTGTGTGTGTGTGTGTGTGTGTGTGTGTGCGTGTGTGCGTGTGTGTGTGATGTTGTGGTTGGCAGCTGTCTCTTTTTCCTGTCATTGTCCTCAGTCACATGACAGAAAGGAGGGCTTTCATACATGCCATGAGGGCGAGTCACCAAGCTGACATTAGGGACACGGAGGCTCCTGGAGGACCAAACAGGGTCATGCGGGCGCAGCATGGTCAGGCTGGGAATTAGCCATGACTTATCTTATGGTTGTCTCTGTAAAATTTGAATATTTAATAGCTGTTGGGGACCACAGCAGCAGTTTTGCATGTTTTAGTCCATTAAATGCAAATGGTCTACATTGTACATTACTGCTGACTATTTTCCAAAGAATCCCATTAATTTTGGATTGATTTCCTACCTTCCACAGAGCCAATCGTTTCCATTTATTGTAATGGGGTATTAAAATCATATTGCAGGGACGTTAAACTTTTTTCAGAAAGGTAATCCTTCAAACTGAACATTTAGCCTCCTGTATTTGTGCGTCAGTGTTATTGATCGATGAAACCCTTGTCGTCATGTGGTTGTGCAGTGAGCAGGGTACGCTTTGAAAACTCTTCTTTGGGTAATTAAGGAGGCTCTGACGTCAGAGCTTTCACACTGCTGCAAAGTATTGCACTCACAAGCTTTGTTGTGTAGGAATCAACCTTAAAAGATAAACAATAAGTGAACAACTGCATTGTAAAAATAATGGGAATTTGGTAGTTTCTTGCAATGAAAATGCTGATGTTGTTTAGCAGTTGACAGTTTCATCCTTCAATGTTTTCTTGAACAAATCAAGAAACAGTTTTCAGAGAAGTTCCTTACAAAATCATTATTATATAACAGCAGTGAACTGGAACTGTGACAGTGAAGAGAAGCAGACTAAATATTCACTGTGATAATTGATTGCCAATCTCAAGAGAGTTATGGAAGTTTCTTTTCATACTGGGCTTCATGAAAATCAGTGGCTTCCTGGAAGATAGAAAATCAATTGTGGAAAATACATCTAAAACGTATTGGTAAGTTTTGTAAAATTATTGTCAGTATAGAGCTATATTTCATAAGCCTAAACATGCCAAGCCACTGCTTAGGGTCCTTTAAGTCTTGTTCACATTTAACCACTTTTGGGCTATCAGAACCTACACCAGTAACCCTTATGAGTCAGCTTTGAAAAACTGTGGTTTCAAATTGGCAAAGTTTAGGCTAAAGAGAGGGTTTGTTGGAACAAGTTTTTTGATTTACTGCAAATGCAGTACAAAAATGACCAACCATTACTCAGACTTTAGAGGTTAGACACTGTTTGTGTGTAGCGTTGCACTGATGAGTTTGTCGAAATACTGCTGAGGATTATGATTATTCAATCACACTGTAAGCATGTGCTGTGAGGCCTGTTGGGTATTACGATGGGGATCAGCTGTTAGTACAGTAGCGTGGGCTGGTACAGGAGTGCACATGGAGAAAGACACACATACATACACAGACACTGAAATGTAGTGTATGGGTAGGGGGAGGTGGGTAACACTCAGTATATGCTGTAAACCTTTGTTCTCTCAGGTCATTGTAAGTCTGGAGACAGCAGTAAACGTTTACTCAAGTCATGTCCGCAGGTAGTGGTCTAGTCTGAGTTCACATCAGTGTAAATGGTGTCATTCTAAGCTCAGTGTGTGAGACAGCATTCCCCACTTCCAGCTCAGTCATGCCTCATGTCATATTGACTGATGGGATTCCCCGGAGCTGTAGTGAGAAGTGTAGTCCAGTGTTTGTTTTGGTTGCTTTCTGTTTATACGCCTGTCTGTAAGTAAGCCTGTGTAAGTGTATATGCGTATGTATGTCCCTGTGAGTACATAATATATATCTGCGCCTGCATGTGCAATGATCCAAAGCGGAAAACCTGAATCCCTTGAGAAATGGCTTCCACAACCTTTTCTCTAGAGCGGCAGAAATAGCAGCAAGGGTGCAGAAGTGTACTCTGTACAGAAACACTGTCATTTGTAGGTGTATTTATGTGCATAAGTGTATAGGTTATTTTTTCATGCATGTGTGTAGCACTGCCACTGCATGCGTGTGTAAAACAGTTCAGATGCTGTTTTTTTCCAGACCAGCTCGTAAACCACATCTGGGGAAAGAATTTAGATTCCTTCCCTCCGTCTTTCTCTGCTGCCTTCCCTTTTCCCTCTGTGTGATTCCCTCCCTCCTTCCCTGCTCTGGTGAAAAGAAAAAAAAAACAGAAGTCAGCTTCTTTCATTTTTTCTGTCTTGTGTCCTCAGGCTAACTTCAGCCTGGTTTTAGAGCAGAGAAGAGGAATGTCTTATTTTGCACTGATCACTAGTGTCTACATGGTTTTGCTTTAGATCTGTCAGAAGGATAAAATGAGGGAAGAGGCGAAGGAGAGAAGACTTGCAAAGACTGAGTAAATAAGACAGTGGGGAGGGTGGTCGCGGGTGTAAAGAAATGAATTTGTTTATGCATGGTATGAAATGCAAATGAAAGCGTGGCAGCATGCCTGTGCAGCCCTGTGATGAGCTTATGAGTTTGTCTTCATACATAACAGGCAGCTAATGATGTTGATGACAGTGGACAGGCCAGAGAGGTAACATTAGAATGGAAACCATGAGGATGACAGGGCTTTGTTTGGTCACCTGTTTTTTATTAATCATATCATTCACCTGCTGTCTTTGCAGATTGTCCCTGGCTTCGCTGCGCTCCTGTGGGACAACCGACCCAACCCCAGTAGCTGATTGACAACAACCAACCAGCTTGACAAACTTCTGTTCTCTATCTTCCTATTGGCTGGCTGCCACAGCTTCGCCCATCCTTACTGGCTCTGGCGGGAGCGTGGATGGAGCCAAGGGATCTGGTTGGCTCGGCCCGACCCAAAGAGGCGGAGTTACAGGGAGGCAGGGTGGGGCCAAATGGAGAGGACCAGGAAGGAGCAGGGGGTATCGACTTGGCGCGCAGTGATGATGTGATTAACGGTGCCATCAGTGAAGGGGAGGGGCTTGAGGAGCAGGGGGAGGGGCTTCTGGAGGAGCAGGAGTTCTCCATCAAGGAAGCGAGTTTCCAGGAAGGAAGTCTAAAGCTGAAGATTCAGACCACCAAGCGCACCAAGAAGCCCCCCAAGAGCCTGGAAAACTACATTTGTCCACCGGAGATCAGGATGACCATCAGACCTCCGGTTGGAGAGGGCAAAGGGGGGCGGCAAGGACGAACAGGAGGCGGGGCAGGAGCCGGACGGGGCCAGAAGGATGAAGAGCGAGGACCCCCCAGAAAAAGAGTAAGTCACCATCCCTGTAAATGCTTCTGTGATTAGTTTCAAGTGGAGCATAGCATCATATACAAAAAACACTGAGTGAAAAACTCGCAGCTTCTTTCTACCTCAACATCTCTGAACTTTCATACTCTCTACCTCTTTCTGTACCTCTCTCTCTCTCTCTCTCTCTCTCCACTCTCTCTCTCTCTCTCTCTCTCATCTCCTCTCTCCTCTCTCTCTCTCCTCTCTTCTCTCTCTCTCTCTCTCCTCTCTCAGTGAGCTCCTTTTCCTGCTTGGTTACACGGGGTCAAAGTTTGCTGTGTAATTGAAACCAGTCATGGCTAGCTGAGATCACAGTGACACACAAGCACAACACACCACCGCACACGCACGCACACACTCGCATAGAAGCTGAGAATAGGGCTGACATAAGCAAGTGACAGCTGGTGTCTCTGCTCTCTCCATTTGTGGTCATATACACAGAGACCTTTCCTCTCTCTTCTCTTCTCCTCTCCTCTCCTCTCCTCTCCTCACCTCTAATGAAATCAGCTCCTATGGGTCACGCCCCTTTACCCTCCCTCCATCACACCCTTTACACATGCACCAGTGTTTGGTGTGTGTGACACTGTGTATGTACAGGCCCTTGGGGGAATCTAGTGTTTGCAGAGTGTGTTGACCTACACAGTGGTATGTGTGTCCAAACCTGACAGCCATCTTGATGTCACTGAGCTTGACGGGCCCAGCAGGAGCAAAGGCGTCATGTAGTCGACATGATGCCTGGCCCAGTTTTGTTCTGTTGCGCTTCCATCTTGTGGTTTTAAGTCAGATAATGCAGTGGACTCATGAGGTAATGGGGTTACATGATTGTCATTTTTACAAGTGACCCACATTGTCACATATAGGCTGTTGTGTTTTCAGTTAGGTCAGTGTTAGGTCAGTGTTTAGGAGGTGTGTGGTTGAATTATTCTGGGTTGTGCGGATTTCATAAACCAATCATCATTGTCAAGGGTGAGTTACTGGGGAAATTTTCTGGCTAACAAAACTGTGTCTAACCAGTCATGTAAAAACTCTAAAACTGGATAATGGAAAGAAATGCCAGCCAATGCGTATAACCCATCCACTCTGTTAGATTGGAAACCTGTTTTTTCTGCAAAACATCTGAAAATAGTGAAAAATTACAATTACATACAGTATCATAGAGGGCAAGGTGATATGATTTAATGTCTTCTTTACTCCGACCAATAGTCCAACACCCAAATATATTCAGTTTGCTATAATGTAAGACCAGGAGAACCAACACATTCTCACATTCATTTCTCAATTTCAAAATTTGCTTGAATGATGAATTGATTATTGAAATATTTGCCAGTAAAATGCATGTTGATTAATCTACTAATTGTGGCAGATCTAATTGTTTATATGCTATATCAGCATATATTGAGTTTTGGTTTAAATGTGGGCAGAAACAACTAAGTTCGAAATGAATAACTCAATGCAACAATTTGAAATAATGATGCTTAGATTAGCTGATGATATAAATAAGAAATTGTAGTGGAAATTGAAAGCTTGTGGGTGTTGTTTTATCATCAGTGACGTCATCTATAGCCAAAATTTTAGCTATTTGTCTCAGTGGGCTACGTGACTCACACTGAGAGTATG